>NC_081517.1:1091358-1396358 GCF_030273125.1 Centropristis striata | reverse complement strand
TGTGGTTTTTTTGGTAATTTTGTTTCTTTTTTGGGTAATTTTGTGTCTTTTTTTGGTCATTTTGTGTCTTTTTTGGTCATTTTGTGTCTTTTTTAGTCATTTTGTGTCTTTTTTGATAATTTTGTGGTCAATGTGTGTATTTTTTGGTCATTTTGTTTCCTTTTTTTAGTCATTTTTTTCTTTTTTGGGTGATCTGAACTGTGCGTGTGAGATTGTGTTCAGTGAGCGGGGGTCGCGGACAACATGCATATTAAATTGGGGGTCGCGACTCAAAAAGGTTGAGAACTACTGGTCTAAACGAGGAATAAAAAGTGAAGACGTGACGCCATTTTTGCGTCTTCTGTTCAGACCGTCCTGGTGTAAACGTAGCCTCAGTATAAAATAAAAGGAACGGGTGCAAACTGTTACAGAAACAGCCAGTTGAGTGGAGGATGAGAGCAGTGGGGGAACATTGAGGCTTGTAGAGATGGATGAGCGTGGCCCAGTTCCAGCGTCTGCTCTAAGCCTCAGCGCTGAACCCTCACACACTTTAACTGACGTCATGCAGCGTCAGAGCCAGAGTTAGAGTCAGAGAGGACGCCAGGGCTCTAAATGCTGAATGAGGAGCGGGACGCCACTTTGAGAAATCACGCCACCTGTACAGAGGCGTGTTGGAGGCTAGAGGAGTGTTGGGATCCAGTTTCACAAGATCATTGCTGCTATCTGTGTGTAAAGTTGTTGTCGAGACCTGTTTTTTTTTTTTTACATTTTGTCTTTATTTAGAATCACATTTCAATATCACATTACAACAGTCATCACCGTTTTGATAATAGACACTGTGATCCATATTTTCAGATTTTTATAAACAAACAAACGAACAAACAGAACTTGGGGGTGTTTCCATCTACAGTAAGTAGTAAAAAACAGATTAAAACATTTTTTTTTAAAGAAAGTTACACAATATTAAACAAAAGAAGGGCGTTTCGGGGCGATGTACAATCTCCACTTCTCCCAGATTTCCTCAAATTTGGCTTTTTGAAGCCTCACAGAAAAAGTGATTCTTTCCATTACTAAAATTTCATAGATGATGTCATACCACTCGTCTATAGATGGCTGTCTGGCTTAAGCCATTTCGTTCTTATGGCTTTTTTAGCAGCTACACTCAGTATGCCAAAAAGGTATTTTGTCGAGAGCTCTTTTAATGTTTTGAGGGCTTTCTGAATTTTTCTGGGGGGGCATTTGTTTGACAGTGAATGTTATAAAGTCAAGTCAAAGTTTATTTATAGAGCACATTTAAAAAACAACCTCAGTTGACCAAAGTGCTGTACAGTTATTAAAATAGAATACATCATGCACAAATAGGTATAAATAAAAACAATGAAAAACAATAAAGTACTAAAAACAGTAAAAACAATAAAATAAAATGGAATAAAATAGTAATAAAAGCTCAATCCAAAACAGAGTTAGAGATAAAAAAAAGACAAATAAAAGGGTAAAAAAGAAAGCCAAGGAAGAAAGAAGAAGAAGAAAGATGACAGTAAGTAAGTAATTAAAGTTTATTTATGGAGCACTTTTCACAGATAAAATCACAAAGTGCTTTACAGAAGATAAAAAAGAAATAAGATAGGGGAACAAAAGACAATTTAAACACAATCAAACATAATCATTATAAAATAATATGTCCAATGCATGGTGGTCATCCAAATGCCTGTCTAAAAAGATACCTGGTCTTAAGGTGATTTTTAAAAGAGTCCACAGAAATATCAGAGCGTAGGGGGAGAGGCAGAGAGTTCAGAGTTTGGGTTCCACATATTGAAATAATGGATCAGAACGTGTTTTCACAAAGGGAAAACGCAGATATATCCATGCGGTTTGGCCTCTCATTTACACGAAAACCCTGTTTTTTTAACTGGAAAAATTGGGGTGTAGTGTATATATACTCTATATGTGAGAGTCAGAGTTTTGAGGAGATGAGTAGTGAGAGAAATGGAGGGTCCCAGGACAGTTTCACAGAAGCCGGAGTCCGTAAACTTTCCATAATAAGGTTTTCAAACAGCGTTAGCTTAGTGCTGAGGTTCACATTTTCCAGGACAGCTTGGTGGCAGCTGCAGAGCATCACCCAGCGTATGATGTGATAAATTATGTATTGACTGGCAGGTAATTAGAAAGATGGGCCTGGCAAATGAGATTTCAATGCATTAAGTATTTTTTTTAAGAATAATGCACATAATGATCATCAGGGCATCCTTAGCTGTTGGTTCTAACATTGGAATGCTATGAATTGTGGGTAAGAAAGTCTGCAGAATTGACTTAACGCAGGGGTCTCAAACTCAAATTACCTGGGGGCTGCTGGAGGCAGTATCAAAATGACCAAAAAAAGACACAAAATTACTAAAAAAAAAGACACAAAATGACAGAAAAAAAACACAAAATCACAAGAAAGACAGTGTGAGAAAAAGGACACAAAATGATCAAAAAAGACACAAAATGACAAAAAAAATACACAGAATTACCAAAACAGACACAAAATTATTTTTTTTTAAAAGACACAAAATGACAGAAAAAAGACATAAAATGACAGAAAAAAACTAAATTACTTAAAAAAGAAACAAAATGACCAAAAAATAACACAAAATTACAAATAAAAAAAGACAAAATCATTTTTAAAAAGACACAAAATTACCAAAAAAAAGTTATGATAGGGACCTTATACACACAACATGGTAAAGTGCCATTCATATAAAACTCACATTAAACTTTCATATCAAGGTGGGGGCCACAAAATATCGTCACGAGGGCCGCAATTGGCCCACGGGCCACGAGTTTGAGACCCCTGACTTAACGTGTTCAGAAAGTGTTTCTCAAGAAATCCCACTGTTGTCAAACACTTTCACATCAGCGTCTGAGTCCATGAGAGCGGACATAGCGAGTGTGTTTTAGCTGAGTTTATTAGCTCTGAATTGAGTCATTTGATCTCTAATTACGTTGCCAGAGCAGAGAGGTGCCTGGTGACATCACAGTAATTAAAGCACACATTTAATGAGCACACTGGTCCCCAGAGAGGAGAATCTGTGCTCGTACATCACGTTTCCCTCTCTTACCCTCCTCTGGTTCTTCTTATGAACAGCATTTTAACCCTATAAAGCCAAGTGTATCATATTTGATACACAAGTTTTTGAGACCTATACATCAGTGTGATATTTTTTTCCTGAAGAAAAAAAAAAAGAGCAACAAATTGCACAAAAATACAAGATATAGCAAAAATTGATATGCAGGTTCCACTGGTGGATCAGTCATTGCTGCGTGAAAACTTCATATCAGCAGATGTATGATGTTGTGTTATATGGAAAAACATGTTTTGCATGTTTGAGGAAAATGTTAAAAGAAAGTAAAGCCTTAAAAGGTTAAAAATGTTGGGTTTTATATGTTTTTGTTAGTTCAAGAAAAACAAACTGTGAGCAACAAATTGCACAAAAAGAACTGATGTATCAAATATGATACAAATTAGAATCATATATCCCTATTGTTTTTGGATTTTTTTTAAAAATTACCTGTCAGCAGGTTCAAGAAACACTCCAGTTTAAAAAAAGAAGAATTTTCTGGCAATTATTTAGTGGTTCAGGCTTTATAGGGTTAAAATAAAATTATATGTCGTTTTTTTATTATTATTATAAGTATAAATTCAACAAAGTGCATTAAAAGAACAACAATGAATTAAACGAAAAAAAAATAAAATTGAGACACAGTTACTTGGTGACATGTTCCTTCATTATCATAAACAAAGACATTTATTTAGAGTGTCCAGCTGCTGTAAATTCTCACTAAAGCACCAAATGTGGCTGAAAAATGGTTCCCTATTTAGTGCTGTTTGAGTCATTTGTTAACAAAAAGCTATATTACCAGCTGTTATAGGAAATTACTGTGCCTTTTTCAGAAATGAAACTTATCAATTATTAGTGACCCATTTTTAAATAATTATGTCCGTGGCTGCCACAGACAGAACAATGAAGGCAGAAAGTAGAGTGTCAGACTGGTGCAGATATTAGCAACCTGGGAAATAAATGTGAGAAAAGAAACTCTGACATTACAGTGGAGGACTATACACACTGGAATAAAGCTAGAACAGGGAGTCATAGGTAGAATAACTGTTTAATAATGACTAAATGGATGAAATAATTAACTAAAAGCAACAGAAAACTGCTAAATTAGCTTTAATGGATAAATGGTTAAAATATAAACTTAAATAGATAAGATGTTGACATGTTCAGCTTAAAGTAACAAATAACAATTGTTAGCTAAAAGCTAGGTAGCTTGTGAATGAGCTAAACTTCATTTGGACTTTTCCATCATGCACCTGTATAGGTTGTCAGAGGCACCTTGTGTTTTTAACCGTGTTATTCATCTGTCGGCTGCAGGTATCGAGGTGTGGAACCCGGCGTTCGATGTGACTCCTCACCAGCTGATCACAGGAGGCATCATCACAGAGCTGGGAGTCTTCCTCCCCTCCGAGCTGCAGGCGGCGCTCACCGGCCGCCTCACCGCCCTCTAGAGCCGCTCGGTGCCCTCTAGAGGCGCTCAACGCCCTCTAGAGCGCTCGGCGCCCTCTAGAGCCGCCCGGCGCCCTCTAGAGCCGCTCGGTGCCCTCTAGAGGCGCTCGACGCCCTCTAGAGCGCTCGGCGCCCTCTACAGTCGCTCGGCGCCCTCTAGAGCCGCTCGGCTCGGCGCCCCCTGCTGGTCCGTGTGCACCACTGCACCTTAACGTCACACACTCAAAGACACTCATCTCATCACAGAAAAACACACACACGCTCATAGTTGTGGTTTCATTTCATCTCTGTAGACGCACAGTCACTGTTCCATGTCAGTGGTGCACACAGAAGAAGAAGAAAAGTTCTTCACACACACACACACACACACACACACACACACACACACACACACACACACCTTCACTGCAGGGAGTCCAGCAGACAGTGTGCAGTCTCCCGTTCTGTTACGTCCATCTTTGTTTGTTTTCTGTGGTCTTTCCATTCCACCTTTCCCTCAGTTCTCCATCTTTCATCTTTCATCTCTCCTGTCGCTTCTTTCTTGATGGTTTCCACGACAACGAATAGCGCTCAGCTGGACTCAATCCCATAAATTCTATTTGGCAAAAAAAAAAGAGATAATTGTTTTAGGGCTTCTTCAACTACAGACAAAATCTTCCAAATGACTGATTTTTTGTTTTTTTGAAGTAGTGGTTTTTCTTAGCCATGGTTTCTAAAATGCTGCTACCCACTTGTAAATAAACATATTCTTGCTGGTAGTGTGTACATATGTAGAAAACTAACCCCTGCTAGTGAAAGGCACTGCTATTTTAACCAAATGTGTGGTTTTCTGAAGTTAAATTTGACATCAAAAATGTTATATTAACATTTATTTTGTTCTGCGTAGAAACCTTTTTGTAGAGGAATAATCCAAATTTATAATCCATAAATTTCACAACCAGATTTTTAGTGATATGAACAATCATTTCGCTCTCACTTTTTAAACCTGCGCGGCCAAATTTGGAATTTCGTGAGCGGTCGTCGTCAGTCAGCTGAAGCCTATGACAATACATGGCTGTGTTTATACCTCACTCCTTGTTTGTATTTCACTATTCCCAGTTATAATGTATCATACCACACTTGTATTCTCATAATGTACTTATATATGTAGCCATACTTATTTCAGCACCATACAGTTATTCAACGTACTGCACAGGACGCTCTGTAAGAATGAAAAACCTAAAAAAAAAACAGAAAAAAAAACGGAAATTGTCATTTTTGCCATGACGGCTTTTGCTGTGATGTCAGAGGTCTGTTATGCTGTTGTATTTCTGTAATACAGGCATCACCATTAAAGGAATAGTTCACCCCAAAATGAAAGTTTGGTCATCTGCTCACTTGCATGTCAGTCAAAACTTTACTGATGTTTGTGAAACCACAAAATAGATATATAACTTCAGGCTCTTTTTTTTTTTTTTTTAGAGCCTAGAAAATTGTTTTTTTGTTGTTTTTTTTAAATCAAATGATAACCTAATATCTTGAAATTTTCTAATGCACTTTGCTCGTCTCTGAAGGTTGTTTTTCAGCAGAACAATACAAGAAAAGCTAAATATTGGACTTTAAAGCTGCATTAATCAATATTTTATATCAACATTACATTAGATTTGTGAAAAGTGTCACTCACAAAAAAAAAATCACTAAATTCTTCAGCTTCAGTTTGTTTTTTGCTTGTTTCCACTCATTGTTTCGGTGTTACAGCCCAGAATGTTACTGGTTTAATTCATTCAACTTTAAGTCTTACAATAAGCTGTTTTCAGTGAAAAAGCTCCATTAAACCCACTGTGTACTGCTGCTGGGCACCAAACATCAGACGGACACAGTAAGCAACATCGTTTATCCAAAATGAGTTGGTGGAGACCAAAACGGAGCTAAATTGAGAGAATTTGGGGCAGTGAGACCCAAACATAACTCCAAATGAGTGATTATGTTGCTGTGTTTGAATAACAATAACCCTATTCACAGCTTCTAACAGTAATATGTCAATGCTGTGTTTACACCTTGTTATGAAAGCAGAATTTGACACTGCAGGTATCTGTGTTTAGAGAAATAAAGGCTTGTATTTCTTTTAATAAAAATATGATTTTAACTTCTCAGAAGTCTAAGAGGGACTTATGATGCCGAGTCGTGTGGCCTTGCACACTTTGAAATTAATTGAAAACTTAATGTGGGGATGAGCAATAGATGACTTCTTGTCTTTATTTTGAGGTGAACTATTCCTTTAACTCGGAGGGTCTTATCCACACTGCACCAACAATCAGAATGTAATATTCAACTCAGATGAATTTGCAGACACTCGGCCACTTCTCGCCTTTGTGCTCTGTTCAGAATGTGTTTCCACTGTTTCCCTATAGTCAGGCGGCTTAGCTAAATAAAGGGGACACGCTGGACAAAAGCACCACATATTTTCCACGTGCTCTCTATCACTATAGGGTTCAATTTTTGGTAGGAGCCACTTCATCAAGATGGCCGATCCAAGATGGCACCCATATAAAGTCTATGAGAACCAATACATCTTCCAAGCCAATTAGAAGGTCAATCTTGGTGTCAAAATCTACATTTTCTGGGTCAAGGAATCATTTAAAGCTGTTGAGAATATCACTAGATGATTATTTGATCAAATAGAAATGTTCATTTTCACCCAGACTGGTAGGCAACTCACTTCAAGTGCTGCAGCAGGAAATACTGAGATGAAAATGTTTGGAATCTAATAATTATGTAAATACATGGCCAAAATGAACATATCTATTTGATCATCTAGTGATATTCTCAGTAGCTTTAAATTATTCTTTGACCCAGAAAATGTATATTTTGACACCAAGATTGACCTTCTAAGTGGCTTAGAAGATTTATTGGTTCTCATAGACTTTATATGGCTGCCATCTGCAATCTTGATGAAGTGGCTCCTATCAAAAATTGAAACTTATAGTGATAGAGAGGATGTGGAAAAAATGTGGTGCTTTTGTCCGACGTGTCCCCTTTCTTCCCAAATCTGGTCCTAAGCCGCCGGACTACTCATTTAGGACGACACTAACGGTTTTCTCTACACTTTCTATTTGTCGCCCTGTCAGCTATGATGTCATCTCTTCTTTATCCTGAAGATGGCAGAAAAGGATTTTAGAGCAGAACTGGTTTAGGTCCTCCCTCCTCGTCCAGAAGTCAACTTATTGGCTGAGATTTATTTAGTCTATCAATCTTTTTTATGCTTTTTCTCGCAGAATGTAATATTTTCAAGAAACTTGCTCCCGTCCCTGCAGATGTGCTTGATACTATATCGAGAGACTCCTTTTTTTTTTTTACGCAACTGTTGATTAAATCAGCTAATCAATTAGTCTATGAAATTGTTTTAGCGTTGCATTCGATGTTCAGAAGACTGGATTAAGAGGAAAAGATCTTCTGATTCATCTAGTGCTGAAACAATTAGTCAACAGATTAACACAGAAATAATCTGTTTTATTTCAGTAACTTTTTTCCCCCAGAGAAAAAATGACACATGTAGTTTTATATTGATCATTAATTCCAGACCTTCCTTCATCATGCACCCTTATTCACTCCCTCATTTAAAAATAACGGCAACCTTTTTTAAAACCTGACAGTGACATAATATTTATCCATAGAAAATGAATGAGAGTAGAACTGACAACAGTCTCAGTTGGTCACCGTGGCAACGGTCCACATGCTCTGACCATCCTGCTGTTTATCTGAATGGAAATGTCCGTTCGACAGGGTTGGTAAAGTCTTGAAAGTTTGGAAAATGCTTAATTGTAACCGTTACTGATTCAAGGTTATGAATATGCTCAAATTTTAATATACTCTTTAAAAAAATGCTTGATAATCTTGTAACATAATCTGGTTCTTCATCTCCACAACCCCTCATGGAAACCAAAAATCTTCTAATATTTGAAATGAAACAATTTCGTCTTCGCTTTGATTGATGACAACCAACGAGCTAAGTTTGCTAACAGCTTGATGAGAAACTGGCAATCATTAAAACAATAATGGTCAAAACATACAGTCAAGGTTAATATGAACAGCAGCTTAAATAAAGTGTACAAACACATTGATTGCTGTGGGCATAAATTCATTTTGTAAGCTTTATTTTTCTCAGTTTAAATTAGGGCTGGGCGATATGGACAAAAAGTCACATCTGATATATTTAGGCTGAATATCAATATATGATATATATCCTGATATTTTTATTGCAAAGTGAGAGAAAATATTCAGTCAAAGTCAAAGCCAAATATAACATGTCACATGTAGTTTTATTGAAACCGTTTATTGAAGTTAACATAAATACTGTATAACAACAGGAGAACCTTTTTTTTTTTTTTTTTTTTATCAAAGCTCCATAAAGTGGATAAATGCACATTTAAATGTAAAAATATATCTTAAATAAAAATAGGCCAATCTTTTTCTGAAATAAATATATTTATATGAGAAAGAATAACGAACATTACAAAATAATTAAATATGACAAACCCTAGTAAGGGCAGCATTTATATATAAAAAAAAGAAAAAAAATGGAACTATATCGATACATGTGATATGGTCCAATTCCATATCACATTAAAAAATATATCAATATATTTTTTATATCGATATATCGCCCAGCCCTAGTTTAGATGGGATAATAAAGGTTTAGAGCAGGGGTGTCAAACTCAAATACACAATGGGCCAAAATGTAAAACTTGAATAAAATCGCGGGCCAACATTGAACAAATAAACCTTTTAATATATACCAAACATGTTTTGCTTTAACATTAAATATGGAACCAGCAACGCTTATAAACATACAATATATAACTAAATAGTGCAGACATGCAAAATCAAATTTCAAATAAAAAACACATCAATGTCATTAATTTATTAAATAAATAAAAATCGTATGCCTCTTTTCTATTTGCATCCTTCTGATTTAAATATCAAAATAAACTTTTTCAACAGGTTAATAAATTCTGCCTTTCTTTTCTCCATTTTTGGGAAGGGCTAGCTGGGAGACAGCTCTAGCTTGAGGTTGCTATGACGACTGTCACAGAGGAGCGTTTCTGGGTCCTGTCCTGATTGACGCGCCAAAACAACAGCAGGGCATTGTGGGATTTGTAGTATTAGCGGTAAATGCGCCGTATAATACCGGCGGGTCAGCTTTTATAGTACAATAATAAGATAATAATTTGGTATTGCCTCGCAGGCCAAATAAAATTACACTGCGGGCCAAATTTGGCCCGCGGGCCAGAGTTTGACACCCCTGGTTTAGAGCATTGAAAGGGCTTGAACGTTAATCTTAAAAACCTGTACGACCCCTGGTGCTACTCTCATTTAGTTTCTATGTATTTAACCAGAACCAGTAGACTGTTATTGCGTTAAATGTTTGTAACTGAGTTCCTGCAGTTTTGTTACCAGGCCAGTGATGCTACAACGTGTCCGCTTTCCATAGAAACGTCCCCGTTATGTCCATCTGTGTGGGACACACCTGCTCGCTGCACTGAATGTCACAGGGCCCCACTCAGGGGCCCCACAGCTCACTGCCTTACAGGTGCATCATGAGACAGCAGCCCCTCAGTCCTTCCTCCACCCTGGTTAATACCACTCAGCCAGACAGTTAGATGAGTCAGAGGTCAGAGGTCACATAACATGCTAGTCTACCTTACTAACAGCAGTGGCGGTTCTACACAGGGGCCTCCAGGGGCCACTGCCCCTGTGAAGAAGCCTTTGGCCCCTGCTGTGGCCCCTGTGTCAAATTAATAATAAAATGATCAATTTATAACGATGAACAATGGAACAATTCTAACCTTTTTTTTGTTCAAACAATATCTCATTGTACACAAAAGGAACCCAGAATGTTACATTGTATAATAGTTTAACTCTATGGAGTCTTATTGGGCTATTTTGTCCATTTTTTAAATCCTTTTCATGTCTTTACGTGTCTTTGAGAGTCGTTTTGTGTCTTTTTTTATGTCTGTTGTTGTCTTTTTTAGTTATTTTGTGTCTTTTTTTTGTCATTTTGTGTCTTTTTTGTCATTGGTGTCATTTATTTGTCTTTTTAGTGTCTGTTTTAGTCATTTTGTGTCTTTTTTTGTCATTTTTGTGTCTTCTGTGGGGGTTTTTTTTTATTCTGTCTTCTCATTTTGTGTCTTTTTCAAGACATTCAAAGATTTTGAATGCTTAAATATCATCTTTGCCATTTTTTCATGTGCTAAAGTAAAACTGGTCTAGAACCGCCACTGACTAACAGCCCTCCTGACCTTGTGGATTTGCTCATTCACTTCATCCATTTAAACAGCTGATGGGACCGTAGAGAGGTCCACAGAAAAACAACCTAAAAAAGCTTAATGTCACTAATAATAATCGCAGTATCCATAGTGTCATTGTTCATATCTTGCTGTAATATAAGCTCATTTATTCCTTCTTCATCTTCCTCTTCTTCTTCGTTGGTCCTGTGTCCTCTCATCAGACCTCAACTCACAAAGATGCTGTTAGATCACACACACGAGCGTAAAAAAGACACTTTGAATTTTCTTTTTTGTTTTGTACAGTTTAAGACATCACGTGTTTTTGGGGCAAATTTAGAAAATGTTCCAGACATATGTAGCAACCTTGTGGCCATCAGACCCGCCACGTATTATTTCTTTCTTTAAGAGGTACGAGATTTTTTCTGTTTGTCTGTACATCATGATTATAACTGTTCTACTGTGGTTTGTTGTTTTCTTTCATGGCATTGTGATTCCTAGTGACTAGGCCATTAGTACACCACACTGGGGAGGCCTCCTCAACCATACACACTACCTCTCCGTCTGCCGACACGGACTCAAACACTCAAATGCATGAATACATGCACTTAATGTGCCAGGCTGCAGCAAAGCAGATTGACAGGTTGTAGGAAAAAAAAAAATCTGGACTAAACTTCTGCCAACCTGGTCTCACAGAAATCCGTGGAATAGCCACGGATTTCGCTCAAATTTCCGTGAAACTGACACGGATTTCGCTCCAATGCAAGTTAATGACAGTCATATCCCGTGGCTATTCCATGGATATTTGTTCCTATTGGTTTGTTCCAAGTCACGTGACTTTCAAGGTCCCAGCGGTCAGAACAAAAAACATGGCGGACAGTTCTCTCATTTTTAGTGAAAAAAAATCAATATTTTGAGTTAGTTTCTGCATAAAAATGGATTTTGATCACATTTCTAGCGAGAAATATATGTTTTATTTTCTAAATATTCACTCAGTGAATGTACATAATCACTTTGTATGTTGGAATAGCCACGGGATATGACTGGCATTAACTTTTTCTCGCTAGAAATGTGATCAAAATCCATTTTTATGCAGAAACTAAGTCAAAATATTGATTTTTTTTTCACTAAAAATGAGAGAACTGTCCGCCATGTTTTTTGTTCTGACCACCGGAACCTTGAAAGTCACGTGACTTGGAACAAACCAATAGGAACAAATATCCATGGAATAGCCACGGGATATGACTGTCATTAACTTGCATTGTAGCGAAATCCGTGTCAGTTTCACGGAAATTTGAGCGATTCTGTGGCTATTCCACGGATTTTGAGTTAAGCGAAATCCGTGGCTATTTCACGGATTCCTGTGAGACCAGGTTGACTTCTGCACATCTCACTAATGTTTGTACCCAAAGTGACAAAAGATTTGTGGCGGTGCTTTTAGTTTGCCAAAGTAGCCTAGCTTCAGGCTAATGTGTTCTGTTGGGTTGCAGCTGATTTGTTTCTGCGTTGTGCTTTTGAAGCAGCAGCAATATAATACTGTGTTAAAAAAAATAAAAAAAAGTTCCATCGACCTCCGCCAGAGACGCCCAACACATGCCTATAATCATAATAATCAGGTGCCAAAATTCAGCGCTGCTTGCCACATATTTTCCACATTGATTTAATTCATCCAAGCAGATGTTTGTGTATTATTCTCTGATTAATATGGCCTGCAGTTACCATGGAAGGAGTGTTGTTGATGGCCTCTTTAAGTGCAAGTATGTTATTGTTGTTATTGATAATCACTCGATCTGGGTTTATTTTGTAACATGTGGAAATGGTTCAAAACTGGATTTTTTAAATATATATGTATATGAATATAATGCTGTAAAGTGCAGTCATGAATTAAGAGATTTCTCTTTCACATCAATACAGTAAAAAGAATAAAACCACAGTGAAATGAATGACTTGTTTTTGTCTGTCTCACTCTCACAGTATTACAGGTACACCTCAAAAATTAAAATTTCATGAAAAAGTTCAATATTTTTGTCAATCATTTCAGAAAGTGAAACTGATAATGTAATAAATTCCCGATAATGTAATAAAAATCTGCACTTGAGTCCATTGAAAATGTAATAAAACCTGATAATGTAATAACTTCCCGATAATGTAATAAAGTGCATTTCCCAATAATGTAATACACTTTTTACCAATAATGTAATAAAGTATAACATTAATGGAGGTTATTACATTATCAGGTTAGCCTTCATTTCCCAAGTCCTGATAATGTAATAATTCCCCAATATTGTAATAATTTACCAGCAGACCACCCATTTCTTGGGTTCAAGTGGTGATACTGTGTATCAACTCTAGCTCAGAGCTCTAGCGCCACCAACAGGTCAAAGTTGAATGTTTATTCACTTTTGACCCGTTCATCCGTTTTTCACAACCGAATGATTCAACAGCTTCTTGAAATCTAAAGGTGCTTGGTGTTATACTTTATTACATTATTCGTTAAAAAAAATGTGTATTACATTATTGGGAAATGCACTTTATTACATTATCGGGAAGTTATTACATTATCAGGTTTTACTACATTTTCAATGGACTCAAGTGCAGATTTTTATTACATTATCGGGGTGATTACATTATCGGGAAGTTATTACATTATCAGGTTTTATTACATTTTCAATGGACTGAAGTGCAGATTTTTATTACATTATCGGGAAGTTATTACATTATCAGGTTTTATTACATTTTCAATGGACTTAAGTGCAGATTTTGATTACATTATTGGGGTTACTACATTATCAGGAAGTTATTACATTATCAGGTTTTATTACATTTTCAATGGACTGAAGTGCAGATTTTTATTACATTATCGGGGTTATTACATTATCGGGAAGTTATTACATTATCAGGTTTTATTACATTTTCAATTGACTCAAGTGCAGATTTTTATTACATTATCGGGGTTATTACATTATCAGGTTCTACAGGCCAGCAGACTCTGCTCTACCTGGCCTCTGAAATATGTCCATCTATATGACTCAATACTTGGTTGGGGCTATTTGACTTGAACTACTGGAAATGGACTTTCCTTCATATTCTAATTTATTGAGATGCATCTGTACAAGTTTTGTATGGTAGTTTAAATGCCTGGTGTCCTGTTAACCCTCTACAGTACGCATTATGATGCCAGTTAGGAAAAAATGTTTGGAGTGTTTTTTTTGTCTTAAAATAGACTCTGTCTAATAAGGATAAACATAATCTGAAGACATTTTATCATTCTTTATTTCTTTTGTGGAAGTTTTTAGGGTTTGTTGCCCATAGGCAACATTGTACCATAACGGTGCACAAGTGAAAAAGAAAGTTTTTAAAATTAATTTTAACATAATTTATTTAATAAACATGTGTACAAGATTCAGTAGCTTCAACTGGGTACAATACATAACATTTTAAATTTAAAACATTATAAAAGGAACTTTTTTAACCGGTTTCTTGTCTGAATGTTGCCTGTAGGAAACATTGAACCATTGAACCAACGATCCATTGAAATAAATGTCTTGAACAGTCTAAATGTATGAAACTATTAAAAATGAAGGCTTACTCACCTATCAGTAGGAATATATATATTTTCCAGATGGAAAGGGGCTAGGACATGACGTTTTGGAGGTCATGTGACAAATTAAAGCATTGCTATTGGTTCCCTATACTCTTCCCTCTTTTTTAAAGTATCGCATCACTCAAAAACATGCATTGTAGAAATTTGACAGGCCAAAAATGGGTATGTTGTCTGAGGGCAACACCGTACCATACAGCAGTAGTTCTCAACCTTTTTGAGTCACGACCCCAAATTTAACATGCATGTTGTCCGCGACCACTGAACAGAATCTCACATGCACAGTTCAGATCACCGAAAAAAGAAACAAAATGACCAAAAAAAGGAAACAAAATGACCAAAAAAAGACACGAATTGACCACAAAATGATCAAAAAAGACACAAAATTACCAAAAAAAGACACAAATTTACCAAAACAAGACACAAATGACCAAAAAAGACACAAAATGACCAGAAAATACACAAAATTACCAAAAAAGACACAAAAGGACCCAAAAAAGAAACAAAATTACCAAAAAAAGACCCAAAAGGACCCAAAAAAGAAACAAAATTACCAAAAAGACACAAAATGACTAAAAAAAAGAGACAAAATTATAAAAAAAAAGACACAAAATGACCAAAGAAGACACACATTGACCACAAAATTATCAAAAAAAGATACAAAAGACACAAAATAACCAAATAACACACAAAATGACAAAAAAAAAACACATTAAATGACCAAAAAGACTAAAACACATGAACACTTTAACACAGTGGAGACAGAGCTGACTTCCAAAATGATTTGGCGACCCCCAGAAATCATCTCGCGACCCCAATTGGGGTCCCGACCCCAAGGTTGAGAATAGCTGCTATAGAGGGTTAAAACCGCTGTTGTATATCCGCTGAGCCTCCTCTAGGTGGCGGCAACCCAACAAACTGGGCGGAAACCCACTTCCTGACAACGAAGAAGAAGAGCATCGCTTTGTGTACTTCCGGTTAGCAAAAATGGCTCAAGGTTCAAAGAAGTTTAAAGTTCAGCGGCCAGGAGCGGCGAAAAAACACCAACAGAACAAACAGAAAGGACCGAAGAAAGGAGGTACAAGAGAGAATATTACCTGTTATCTAATGAGTTGCTGAAAAATGCCCGGAAACTTTTTTTTAAGTCATTTTTAACAGCGTCAGCGTGTGAGCTGCATGGAAACAGCTGAGCACGTGTTTGGATATTTACAATATACAACATATATTGGGACTTGTAACAGCAGTCTTTCCTTTTAAAATAGTTTTTTTATTAGTATTTTGAGCGACCGACAGAACAGAAATAGTTAAAGCTTGTGGCAGTGACGCAGGTACTAAAGGATTTGGATTATCACTGTGACTTAGCTCTAGTTTAATTTAAACATGACTTTAGGTGTTTAAACTCAGATGTGATGGATATTTTCTAAGAACCATTTAATACATGTACTTAACCAGTGGTGGGATGTAACTAAGTACATTTACTCAAGTACTGTACTTAAGTACAATTTTGAGGTACTTGTACTTTACTTGAGTATTTCCATTTGATGTAACTTTATACTTCTACTCCACTACATTTAGCTGACAGCTTTAGTTACTTTTCAGGTCGAGATTTAATGAAAAAAATGTGATTAATTTAGAGTGATTAGACTCATAACAGTATATTAAGTAGTTTAAATGAGCCCTGGCTTAAGAGAATTAAAAGGCTGTTTACATAAAAGCATCAATAATAATAATAATGTAATAATATATTTGGAATATATAAAACAGTCTAAGTGGGTCTATTTTGCATAACAAGTACTTTTACTTCTGATACTTCAAGTGCATTTTGATGCTGATACTTTTGTACTTTTACTTCAGTAAGTTTTGAATGCAGGACTTTTACTTGTAGTGGAGTCATTTCACAGTTTGCTATTAGTACTTTTACTTAAGTAAGAGATCTGAATACTTATTCCACCACTGTATTTAACCCTCTGGAGTCTCCAAAAGCGCCAAATAATGACTTCTTCACGACATCCAGACTAGAAAACAAAGCAGCGTGGAGCCCTACTGTACATTTACCTCTAAAGTTCTGGCTGTAAACTCCATGAGGCCAGTTTCAGTTTGATGATGATATACCAAGTAAAACTGGAGACAAGCTCAAATAGATTTAGTATCAAATGATAGAACTGGATGGAACCCTTTTATATGTTTGTTCACATTTGCAACATTTACAATTCTTCATTGAGCGTGATGGTGTTTTGGAAGTGAAAAATAATACAGATTTCATGTTTTTTTTGTGCTCAAATTGTTGATCCAGTAAGTCAAAGTGAAAGAAATCATTATGAGATGGTGCTGAAAAAATTCTCCCAACATGGCATGGAAAACCTGGAAAAAACCATGGAAAAAGTGGTAATAACAGTAATTACAGGGTTCAAAAACGGCCAAAAAAGCCTCAAACTCCAAAAGGTCAACAGGAAAAAATCTGATTCAAAATCACATTTTATGTCTGTACTTTGGGAGGCCGTATGTGTTGAAACAGACTTATTATTCACTGTACATCTTTTCAGCCCTGTCTTATTTAGGAGCTTTAAATCTTCGAAGCGCTGTGTTGTGGTTAACATTGTAGCCTCACAGCTAAAGGGAAAGCCAATCTCCATGCACAGTTCAGATCATACAAACTCAGTTGATACAACGAATTTTGGACAAATAATGAAGCAGATAGCAACTAAAACATCTCTCTGTCTGTGCATTTATATATAATTTTTATATTTTATTTTTACTTTTAATCTAAGTCCTTTGCGTGTGTGTAACAGTCAGCTTCAAGCTCCTTGTAAAGTAATAACTTGCTACTTTGTGATTTGTCAGAAAAGACACAAAATTAGCAAAAAAAGAATCAAACTGACCACAAAAAGACACAAAATGACCAAAAAACGACATAAAATTAAGCAAAAAAGACACAAAATGACCAAAAAAAGACATAAAATGACTAAAAGACAAAATTACCAAAAAAAAGGAAACAAAATGGCCCAAAAAAAGACACAAAATGACTAAAAAAAAGACACAAAATGACTAAAAAAAGACAAAATGACCAAAAAAAGGAAACAAAATGACCAAAAATAAGACACAAAATGACCCAAAAAAAGACACCAAATGCCTAAAAAAAGACAAAATGGCCCAAAAAAAGACACAATGACTAAAAAAAAGACACAAAATGACCAGAAAAGACACAAAATGACTAAAATGTTTTTCCTTTTCTAAAGGAAGGGCCATTGCACCTAAGAAGGCTCAAGTGGTCGAGCAACAGAAGCTGAAGAAGGTGAGGACACGTCTCCCAAATGTTTCTCTTTCAATCTCATAGAAGAATCTAACATCAGTTCGCTTCGTGATGCTTAAATGTAACATGGCGCCGTGTGCTGCTGTGTGAAGGGTCTGGAGGTCGCCATCAGGAACAAGATTGAGCAGGAAGTGACCCAGAGGGCGAGCAAATCCATGCACAAGTCACTGAGTGTGGTTAAAGGGGCTGAAGGTAAAGGGAAGCCAGGAGCAGCCCGTCCAGGAACCAGCTCCAAATAGGACCTGAACCAGAACCACAGCCCTGAGGCTGAGCCTGCTGACTGGAGGACTGAGTCATGGCTCAGTGAATTACACTGATCCTATGACTCAGTTTTAAGATGCAGGCCAGCTGTCCTGTTGCTGTTCAGGCTAACTTCAAGCATGTAGAAATAGTCAGAGCCCTTCCTTTATGGATGCTTGTATGTTTTTCAGTCTACAGTGAAACGTATGAAATAACAGAAGAGATATTTAAGATCTGATCTGTGTGACATGGAGTTCCATAAACCTCCACTAGGGGGCACCACAGGACTTTACTGACTGAGAGTTTCTAATCTGCTTGTTTGTCCTTGTAAAAATCCTTGAAAACAACATAAGAAATAATGATTTTATGACATTTGTGTCGTGTCAGCCTGAAACAGATTTTGTATCATATCTATTTTATGATTGTACAGGAAAAAAATGATTAATCACAGTAAAAAATGTACAAAACTTACACCTGTCGTTGTCAAAAATGCTTTGTAACTGTGTGTTACAACCATCAGCACTGATCATGTCTGTAAATATTTTAATTTTAATGATTGTAGAATAACAATAATAGCTTCAGCTTCATCAAGGCTCACACGGACGTGTTGACAGTCACAGGAGACTAATCACACATCTCTCAGTGAGCTCAAACATTTGATATCTGGGGACCAGAGCTCCCACAGGCAGCCTCTGCGCAATATCAGTCACAAAGAAACATCTTTATATATATATATATATATATATATATATAACCAATGCTGACACAATTTGAGACAATTTCTCAGATTTTGTGAATCACACATCCTTGATGTGTGAAATTGGCAAAGTTCCTCCTTAATGAATGTGTTAGAATTTAAAGATCTGAACCATAATCTGTAGTCTGCTTTGGCTTTGGACTTTAAAAACCAAAGGTGAAGCCATTAACCCATTGAAGCCTGGACAGCGGATACATCGTTTTGTAGTATTTGTATAAGCTCTCAAATACTTTTTGAATTTCATTTCTATCTGCTACAGAGGCTGAAAAATCTATTATTTAGTAGAAGAGTTGACACTTCTGTTGAATTTCCAGAAAAACTTCAGGTTTTAGGGGCTGATTTTAAAATCGCCCAGAGGTTTTACAGGCATTTCAGGCGTCAATGGGTTAAGCTGAAAGCTGCTCCAGGTTGTCTTGACCTGACTTTTCTTAAGGAGCAGCAATGTGACCGCCAGCGATCCAGTGATAAGTCTGTTTGAACTGTTTTAATGTCAACATACACGTCAAGCAGCCTGTGTCAGAACAAGCTTTTATATGAAAAACTAGGGCTTATTTCAATATGTATGTAAGAAAACCAAAAACAACTAATGTTAATTATGAGTCGTCTTTAATGAGGTATTTATTTAAATCCTTTGAGGATGTCACTTGAAGCTTATACAGTCTGGAGGCTAAGTGGAATTGCATCTATATGTAAGCTTCATAATAGTTTCTATGTTTTTAGCTACAACTAAATACCAGCATGCATTATACAGACAGGACACAGTAAAACACAACCAACATGTCAAGCAGCACAGATGAATCAGCAGCTATTTCTAAAGCAGATCTGTGGTGATAAACAGTGAGTTTAGAAAGCTTTAATGGTGATCATGGCGTGCGGGGAGCGCAGGAACCGGGGGAAGGAGTCTTTGGCCATCAGGTTGTAGATCCTCTGCTGCGCCTGGTTGAAGGTTTCTGCACACGGAGACTCCGTCACACTCAGCAGAGCCTCTCGGGTCTCAGCGTCCAGGTTTACCTGAGAGGAGGAGACATTATCAGAAGAAGCTCTTTAATTACTCTTTATCCTGACTGATTTTTTTGGTAACACTTTACAATAACCATCATTTATAAATGGTAAACAGATAGTTTATTAATGTTTAATCATCATTTATAAACCGTATATAGGCCATTTAGAATGGTAAATAGAAAATGTATTAATGTTGAACTATAATTTATGTTTTTAATAGATGGTATATTAATGTAAATTGATAGTTACTTTACCATAAACAAACAATTACATTATAATTATTAGTTTATTAATAGTTTTGCACTCATTATAAAATTTTTAACACCATATTGAGTATGTAAATTATTTCAAAATGATTCTTATAACTTTAAGAAATTGTTTGAAAACATTTAAAGATTAAATATGTATAGAATTTTGTAAATGATTAATAATTGGTTTATAAACCATCTATAAACATCACTTAGATGGTTATTGTAAAGTGTTACCATTTTTATTTTTTTTATTTTTTTTTATTCACAATAACAATTTACAATATATACAGTTTTTTCGCCAGGGGGTTAAGAAAAATAAACAAAATCAAATAACAGCAATTCCAAAATAAGGGTAAGAAACAAACAAAACAAAGAATAAATAAGTACATAACAGCTAAATAAATAAATAAAGAACATAATGCATGATTCTAGTTCAAGTATTGGTCCAAAACAAAGTCAGTTTTCAGAGCCTTCTTGCTCTTAAGTCCTTCAATAGAAGTGCAGTATTGCTCCAGTTCCTGTAGAAAGTGAACAAAACTGGGTTTGGAGTCAGCCCATTTCTTCTTATGTATGTGAAATTTCCCCAAAAACAGAAGTAATTTTATCCTGACTGATACCCTGACTCTCCTCCACCTACCTCATGGGTCTCAAACTGGCGGCCCGCGGGCCAATTGTGGCCCTCGTGACAATATTTTGTGGCCCCCACCTTGATATGAAAGTTTAATGTGAGTTTTATATGAATGGCACTTTACCGTGTTGTGTGTGGAAGGTCCCGTTAATTACTTTTTTGTTGTTGTGATTTTGTCTTTTTTTTTGTAATTTTGTATTTTAGAAAATAATATTTTTTTTGTCTTTTTTGGTAATTCTGTGTCTTTTTTTTTGGTAATTTTGTGGGGTTTTTTTGGTAATTTTGTCTCTTTTTTTTAGTAATTTTGTCTTTTTCAGTCATTTTGTGTCTTTTTTGGGTCATTTTGTGTCTTTTTTGGTTAGTTTGTATCTTTTTTGTCATTTTGTGTCTTTTTTGATCATTTTGATACTGCCTCCAGCTGCCCCCAGGTAATTTGAGTTTGAGACCCCTGACCTACCTCCTGTGGAGCGTCAGGGTTGATGAACTGGTTGTAGATGCTGCTGGACTTGATCTTCTGCATGGTTGAAGGAGAAACCCTGTAGTCCTCACAGGCCAGCCAGAAATCAAGGTTCTCCTCACTGAACTCTGAACGCAGGAAGCCACGAAACGCCTGCAGACCGCCTGGGAGAGAAGAAGAAGAAGCAGGATAATGGAAATGAAGAAGAGTCAGAAGAAGTGGAAGTCAAAGTCAGTCAGATTTATTTATATAGCGCATTTACAGACGGCTGAGCCGCACCAAAGTGCTTCAAATAAAAGTGCAAAAAGTGCAATAAAATACAGAATTGACAAAGGTAAAAAAAGAGACTAAACTAAACAAAACAAAACAAAACAAAAAAACTTTTATTGTAGGCAAGAGAAAAGAGGTGGGTTTTTAAGTGAGATTTAAAGACATTTTGGAACAATATATTGAGCTCTTTCTACAGTCATGGAAAAAAAATATTAGACCACCTTTGTTTTCTCCTTGCTTTCTTGTTCATCTAATGCCTGATACAACTAAAGGTGCAATTGTTTGGACAAATATAATGAAAACAAAAGCTGTTGAAAAGCTGATATCTAGCCATATCCCATGGTTTTATTGATAACCAAAATAATCAAGAAAACCTTGTTAAATGTCTAGATATCAGCTCTTAAATTAAACTCTTACAAGCTATTTTTGTTGCTGTCATTATATTTGTCCAAACAAATGTACCTTAATTTGTATTTTTATAATGAACAAGAAATTGGAGAAAAAGGGTGGTCTAATCATTTTTTCAATGACTGTATAAATCAATCTTATCACAGATGCAAAGTAAAACTATTGATATGTATCTTTAAATTGTTGAATTCACACTTATTCATTTTATTATTACACATACTGCCACATCTCAAATTGTCTCTTTATAAGCTTTTAATATAAAAACAAGAGGAAGTAAAAAGGCGTTCTCACTTTTGTTGATCAGCAGAGTTTCCAGGTCCTGCAGAGCTTTTCCATCCTGAAACCTGAGATGAGAAACAGAAAAGTTCAAAATTAAGCTTGACTGTAAAAGCCGGCAGATGAATGGATCTAAAAATGATTTTCAAAATGAGTTTCAGCAGGTCTACTTGTGTTTGTTGTGCGCCTCGGCCAGATGGCTCAGCTTCACCCGCAGGTCTTTAGCCCTGAAACACACAGGCACAAGAAATCACACACATATATATATATATATACAGTGGCGGTTCTAGACCAATTTTACTGTGGGGGCCAAGGAGGGGCCAGTGTTTAATCAGAGGGGCACATTAGCACATGAAAAAATGGCAAAGATGATATTCAAGCATTCAAAATCTTTGAATGTCTTGAAAAAGACACAAAATGGCAAAAAAAGACACAAAATGACCAAAAAGATACAAAATGACTAAAAAAAGACACAAAATGACTAAAAAAGACACAAAATGAGAAGACAGAATAACAAAAAAAACCCACAGAAGACACAAAAATGACAAAAAAGATACAAAATGACTAAAAAAAGGCACAAAATGACCAAAAAAAGACACAAAATCACCAAAAAAAGAAGACACAAAATAACTAAAACAGACACAAAAAAGACACATAAATGACACCAATGACAAAAAAGACACAAAATGACAAAAAAAGACACAAAATAACTAAAAAAGACACAACAACAGACAAAAAAATTACCAAAAAAAGACACAAAAAGACACAAAATTACCAAAAAGATACAAAATGACTAAAAAAAGACACAAAATGACCAAAAAAGACACAAAAAAGACACAAATGACCAAAAAAGATACAAAATGACTTACAAAGACACGTAAAGACATGAAAAGGATTTAAAAAATTGACAAAATAGCCCAAAAAGACTCCAGTGTTCATTGTTATAAATTGATCATTTTAGTATTAATTTGACACAGGGGCCACAGCAGCTTCTTCACAGGGGCAGTGGCCCCTGGAGGCCCCTGTGTAGAACCGCCCCTGTATATATACAAGACTTTATAAAGCATTAAAACATGAAGAAGCAGCGGTGTACTTACCTCCCCAGGCATGAGGAGGGCAGGGAGGAGAGCCCCTTACACATCTGTGGTTTGGGTGAACCTGCACAGGTAGATGAGCAGACGGAGCTGTTTGACTGACTGATTCCAGTCTCCTGATCTTATATAGTCGACCTGTTTGCCATCCGATCTGTCAGTGTGCTTGGTTCAGAGCAGCAGGTGCAGAGCTGGAGGCTGAATAGAGGTGTATGAGAGAGTTGTATACGTGCTTACAGGTCCTGTCTCTCTGTCAACACGAGATAGAAAGTTAGTCAGCACATAGAAGAGGAAAACTGAAGCTGGGGGACTTCCATTGTGCGTGGTCAGGCATCATTCATTGTCAAACAGATTAATTGTCTTGTGTTTATCACGAGAGAATAAAGTGATGACGCAGGAGCAGGTGAGCTGGCAGCAGCACTCATCTCAGGAGAGAAGAAGACGGACGGGTGTGAGGAGAGTGTTACATGATGAAAGAAATAAGGAAAAACACTTGACAAGTTCACTGAATACAGCACGTCTGTAATCACATTAACCCATAGGAACCTATGGTGAGAGCCGTGTAACACTTAAAATCTTCTATAATCTCCCATATTCAGCTTTATGCTTCACATTAACTCATTAAATCCCTAAGCGACATACTCTACACCTAGTGTGGTGGTCATGTGACTTTGACAGGAAGTGACTTCTCCTAAATGTGGCTGTGACTGGAAACAGAAATGTGAAGAAGTAGCTAATTTCATAAAGCTTATTTTTTGCACCTTATTTGTTTCATAGCACCAACATTTTTATACTGTATATTCATATTTATTCTGCACTGGAATTCTATTCTACTCCTTAATACATACTCCTTCTTTAGACACTTTATTTATTTACTATTTTTATATTTTATTGCTTGAAGTATGCAGTATGAAGTATTGGGATAAATAAAGTCTATCTATCTATCTATCTATCTATCTATCTATCTATCTATCTATCTATCTATCTATCTATCTATCTATCTATCTATCTATCTATCTATCTATCTATCTATCTATCTATCTATCTATCTATCTATCTATCTATCTATCTATCTATCTATTTTGTTACTAGGCTAAGTTTAAACCCATTTAACAATTCTAATCCATTAATAGGATGTCCTGTATTACATTAAACTTGTTCTGACCATATTTCCTGAACAAATTAAAGTCACAATTTTGATAAATGTTATGGAGATGCAAACAATAATAATAATAATTTGTTCTTAAACAGCACTATTAATGTCACAATTTTGTGAAATAAATGTTGTGGAGATGCCAAAGGAAAAGGCAAATTTGTGTTTCTGGGCAGAAAATGTGTCTAGTTTTTTAATAAGAAATATTATAAACATAAATACCATAAACGCCCATTGTAACATCTATGTCACATCACAGATCTTTGACATTTAGGGGTAGAATTTTTTTTTAAATAATCATAATAAATGTGTTCTATGTGGTCCACCTGGTCTGTGGTATATCCCCCATAAATTATTTTATTATGAGTTACTTGTTCAGACTTTTATTTAATTGTTAAGCTGCTTGTGGCTCTCTACAGTCAACAAATATCTACAGTATACAGTCATGGAAAAAAATTAGATCACCCTTGTTTTCTTCAGTTTATTGTTCATTTTAATACCTGGTACAACTAAAGGTACATTTGTTTGGAAAAATATAATGAAAACAACAAAAAATAAAAGCTCATAAGGGTTTAATCTTAGAGCTGATATCATGACATTTTCCATGGTTTTCTTGAGAATGATTTTGGTTATTATCAATAAAACCATGGAAAACTGCTTGATATCAGCTCTTAAATTAAACTCTAGCAGCTATTTTTGTTGTTATCATTATATTTGTCCAAACAAATGTACCTTTAGTTGTACCAGGCATTAAAATGAGCAAGAAATTGAAGAAAACAAGGGTCTAATATTTTTTTCCATGACTGTATATCACTGCAAATGATGTTAGAGAAAAATAGGGCGTACTACTAATATTGGTTAACTCTTTCTTAATGCCTAGAGTGTGTAATTTTATAGTATATTGTACAATTCATAAATCACCTCCTAGCTGTCTTTTGATTCCTTTTTTCCCTCTTTATTCTTTGCATGCTCACCAATTATGGCACTTTTTTGGAGGTTAAAAACAGGGTAAAGGCCCCTCAGTATTATATATTATTATTATATATATGATATTGTTTACTGTGGAGAAATGTGTTGAACTAACTGGTCCTTCACCTGGTGTTTGACCTTCATTCTACAGGCTGATGAATGTATCAGCTAGTTTTCACATTCAAGGATGAATGCTTTAATAGAGTCACGTCTAAGGCAGCTGTTCTCAACCTTGGGGTCGGGACCTCAATTGGGGTCGCGAGATGATTTCTGGGGGTCACCAAATCATTTTGGAAGTCAGCTCTGTCTCCACTGTGTTAAAGTGTTCATGTGTCAATGTGTTTTAGTCTTTTTGGTCACTTAATTTCTTTCTTTTTGTCATTTTGTGTGTTTTTTTTTATTTATCATTTTGTGGTCAATTTGTGTCTTTTTTGGTCATTTTGTGTCTTCTTTGATTATTTTGTGGTCAATTTGTGTCTTTTTTGGTAATTTTGTTTCCTTTTTTGGTAATTTTGTTTCCTTTTTTGGTAATTTTGTGTCTTTTTTTGGGTAATTTTGTCTCTTTTTTGGTAATTTTGTTTCCTTTTTTGGTAATTTTGTTTCCTTTTTTGGTAATTTTGTGTCTTTTTTTGGGTAATTTTGTGTCTTTTTTGGTCATTTTATTTCCTTTTTTTTCCGGGGGTCGCGGACAACATGCATGTTAAATTTGGGGTCGTGACTCAAAAAGGTTGAGAACTACTGCTCTAAGGGACCTTTCAGTTAACTTAAATAATAAATACTCTGTTGGAAGAAAAGGTGCTGCCTTAGATTTATCTCATAAAATTACAAAGATATTATCAGCAGAATAACAGGCGTGGGTCACATTATAATTTATGTGGTCCGTTACTGAATACAAATTAGCCTGCATGGCAGTTTTTGTAATTAGTAACATAATTCATTGGACTACAAATCTAATCTGAGCACTTTTGCATTACTTCATAATCAAACATTGAAAATGTTACTTCTTATGGACACAAAAAATGGACACTATTGCAAAAATCCATTAATATTTATCTTTATTTTAAACATCTTGAAACATTTTCTAGGCAAACTATAATCAAATTGCTTTTTTTAAAATGTAATCTGTGTTTCCTAATTCATTTTTTGTAATCAGATTACATAACCCCAATTGTCCCAACATGTAACCTGTTACAGCCCAACCCTTTATATATAACAGGTATAGGGTATACATATTGCCTTTGACTCTAATTACATCACTGGATTATTACTGAGGCGTTCACACATTGGCAGCATTTAATGTCACAGCTGGAAACATTTTACTGTGATGATTTAGTTTATAGTCAGAACAATTTTTTAAGGGGTCTGGACAGAATTTTGCACCTTGGGCTTTTGACCTCAGTATTTTTAAAACCCTGGCTAAAGCCGTGGTTGAAAACAAACAAAAAATAATAATAATAATAATAACAATAATAATAATGATAATAATAATAATAATAATGCTACGACAACTACTACTCCTACTACTACTACTACTAATAATAATAATAATAATAATAATAATGCTACTACTACTACTACTACTAATAATAATAATAATAATGCTACTACTACTACTACTAATAATAATAATAATAATAATGCTACTACTACTACTACTAATAATAGTAATAATGCTACTACTACTAATAATAATAATAATAATAATAATAATGCTACTACTACTAATAATAATAATAATAATTATTATTATTATAATGATGATAATAATAATAATGCTACTACTACTACTACAACTACTACTACTACTACTACTGCTACATCATATAATAATAATGATAATAATAATAATAATAATAATAATAATGCTACTACTACTACTACTACTAATAATAATAATAATAATAATGATAATAATAATAATAATGCTACTACTACTACTACTAATAATAATAATAATAATGATAATGATAATAATAATAATAATAATGCTACTACTACTACTACTACTAATAATAATAATAATAATAATAATGATAATAATAATAATAATAATAATGCTACTACTACTACTACTACTACTACTAATAATAATAATAATAATAATAATAATGATAATAATAATAATAATGCTACTACTACTACTACTACTACTACTAATAATAATAATATTAATAATAATTATTATAATAATGCTGCTACTACTACTAACAATAATAATAACGATATTATTATTATTATTATTATTATTATTATTATTATTATTATTATTATTATTATTATGTCATGTTATTTTTTTCATCACTACCAAACAATATCTATAACTGACCGGATCAGTGGCCGTCCACAGCCTGTATAGTGTTTATTAAACACATGTCGTCCCTGTGTAGTCCCTATGTAGTCCCTATGTAGTCCCTATGTCGTCCCTGTGCAGTGAGTCCTGCAGGCTGCAGCAGCGGGGAGTGGAGCTGTGTTTCTCGCTTCCTGTTTCCTCAACAAGAGTCGCCGTGAGATCTGCAAGACGGAGCGATCAATACTGGTCCAGTCCCGGGACTGCTCAGCTGGTGTCAAATCCGGTTCCACGACGCGGACCCAGACCGGAACTGAGCTCCGGACCCGCTGGTTCCTCCTGATCCTGATCCTGATCCTGATCCAGTGCGTCCTGCCATGGGCCGCGGCTCGGTTTGGAGATAAACAGACAGTGAGTGAATCTCAAAATGGTCTCGGAGGATTTACTACTAGACCATAACAGACTGAGGATCAGGTTTAGGCTGATGAATGCAGAATATGGACTGATCCGGTCTACTGTGATCAACCTGCTGCAGCCTGCGCGTTATAACGTTATTGATATATCGGTATAGACTCATACTTTCACTAATCATCTGTTATTGATCCACTCACGTCAAGAAATGTCTCTGACCTTGAAAAATAATATTTTTGGAAGCTGCTGGTGTATAGCTGCATGTCTTAAGTAAATATTCAGAGGTTGGACACAAAGATTATTATGTTATAATGTTATAATAAACCAGTCCTGTAATGCAAACCGAGCTGGGTGAGTCAACTTTAACAGGTGGTGCCCCGCTGCCCCTATACAGTATGTAGTAGGAGTAATACTCAATATATAGAGAGTAACCAAGACAGATATACTGTTGTCTCTGACAGACTAAAGCAGTAGTTTAATAGTTAATTTAAGCTGCAGCTCAGCACTGTTTCAAACTGTTCTAGTCATAAATACGTTTAAAAAAACAACAAGATTGTGTTCTGGTGAGGAGCCTGCTTGTTCTTTTAGGTTTAGAGTTATAAAGGCATAGAAAATTATAAAATGAGTATATGAAGGCCGTTATCATGCTCAATTATGCCTCATATGCAATTTTGCGACACAGATTTGGTGCTAAATTGAACCATTTCGGACCACTCAAGGATTCATTTATAATAATTGTAGGACAATATCTCTGGTTCTGCTGTATCCGTTTAAATATAATATATTAAATATATAAAATGGTCCATTCAGAGTGTAAAAATGGATTGCAATGTTATACCAGTGGAGTTCTCCTTTATGGAACCACCAGAATCATCTTGCGACCCATTGTGTTGTCCCTGACCCCCAGGTTGAGAACCACTGGTCCAATAATGTAAACGTACATCACAAGTTTGGATTTTATTGTCTGTACTATAATGACTTTTAAAAAGACCTTGCATTTGTATCTGTACAAGTGAGTAATTAAGGGATTAAGGCTGTAAGGATGTCCTATTTATGGTGATTAAACTGATGCCTCTGTATCCCATCAGCTGACTCTGACTGGAACCAGTTATGAGGCCCCAGTGGTTCCCTTGGGCGCGCTGCCAGGACAGGAAGTCCCCTGGTCCAGACCAGGACAGGAGGTCCCCTGGTCCAGACCAGGACAGGAAGTCCCCCGGTCTGGACCAGGACAGGAGGTCCCCTGGTCCAGACCAGGACAGGAAGTCCCCCGGTCTGGACCAGGACAGGAGGTCCCCTGGTCCGGACCAGGACAGGAGGTCCCCCGGTCTGGACCAGGACAGGAGGTCCCCCGGTCCGGACCAGGACAGGGAGCAGCACTGGGCGGAGCTGTTTGATCAGCTGGACGTAAACAAAGATGGACACATCGACATCTCTGAGCTACGCACAGGGCTGGCAGGCAGAGGGCTTTCTAGAAGCTCCCTGCAGAAGGTAAGACAGCAGCACACCTGTATATTATATACACACACACACACACACACACACACACCAACCCTAACTCAAAACTACCACACTGCAAAAAAGCCAACTTGTATTTTTTGGCCTAAAACAGTGATTTAAGTTGGTAAAACTTGGAAATATAAATTACTGACATTTATGGCAATAATGTAAGTTAGCACAACAAAGGAAGCCAGTTGTCTGCTCAAAAACAAGTTGGTGAGTTGTTGTTACTTATATCTTTAAGTTGGGGTTCACAACAAGGGACAATAGTTCTGATAACTCTTATTTCTTTGCTGTGAAATGCGGGAAAACGGTGAAATTCATTAGTGAAAGCTAGCGGCTAACTGATGCTTGCGGCTAATTGATGTAATGTCAGCCACCCTAGGTCATATTAAAGAATCTAATCTGTGGAAATAGATTGATAGAGGGCTGATCATGTTACACAGAGCATCACTTATTTGTTCTCTACTAAAACTGTATTAACCAACATGCACATAGTGGCACATTTGACCAACTAAGAAGGTTTTAAACTGGTATGCTTGAAATAATTTGTTGCTAGACTGGTGACAGAGCCATTGTTTAAACCAATCCTATGGTTTAACCTGTTATACATATGCCTGTGTGTGTGTGTGTGTGTGTGTGTGTGTGTGTGTGTGTTTGAGAGAGAGAGGGAGGTGTTTGCACACTGCAAATGTCTAAAGGGGTCTAAGGTGTCTAAAACCAGGATAAAAACAGTAAATCTGAGGGAAATGATCTTGCTGCATGGTCAGATAATTTCACTTGACAAGATTTCTTAAATTTAGATTATTAAATCTAGAAATAAGCATGTTGTACGCTTAAAATAAGAAATTAACTCTTAAAACCAGATAAATTAAAGCTGCCAGCAGTGATGAACTGGCCCGAGCAGAGTGACCTGATGATTATTTGGTTCTTACCAAGATAAAAATAAAAAACTTTAGATTTAGAAGTGTTAGATAATTTATTAATTTTAAGAGTTAATTTCTTATATTAAGTGTTCAACATGCTTATTTCTAGATTTAATAATCTTAATTTAAGAAATCTTGTCAAGGTAAATTATCTGTCCATGCAGAAAGATAATTTCCCTCAGATTTACTGTTTTATCTTGTTTTTAGACAACACTTTTTTGCAGTGCAGGGATTTCCTTCTCTAATAGAAAGTCAGATGACCCAGTGATCTCTCCTCTCCACATTAAACATGGAGAGTAAAGTTCCTGTGACTTCCTTCCAAGTGGAGTCAGTGTGTGAGCCTCTAGTTCTGTTTGTGCAACAGTCCTGTCTAAGAACATCAACAGCACAACTTTATTGTGAATACACACAGACTGCCTCTGTCCTGAAGCTCTGTTTATCTGTTTGTTTTGGCAAAAAATGTGATGTGTGGGTCACCATCAGCTCCTATCTGCCACTTCTCCCTCTTTCTCTTCTGTGTGCATTTGTGAAAATATATGACTCATGTTAAACATGTTTACCACGTTGTGGGGACTCACCTCCCTGTTGGGAACAGGTCCCTAAAAAGTACATATTCAATTTTATACTACTCTGCAAAAAAAGAAAAGTTGGGTGAACTCAGAATTTCAAGGCAACAAACTTCAATAAAATTTTAAGTTGGACAATTAAACTAAATATTTTAAGTTTTGTTTTTGAGTTTGCTCAACTCTGAATTCAGATTTTTGTTAACTCAACTGTAAGTTGTACTAAATTATAATTTTACATTGTAATAACTTTTAATCCTTACTTCTGCTAACTTCTGCAATGTGCTGAATTGGCACGATTGTAACGCTGCTGTGAAATGTCAGCTAATGTTGCGACCACAATTTTGAGTTAGCATTGATACGCTAATGGCTACTCTTGTAGCTGTAACAAGCAGCGCCACTAGCATCAGTTAGCTGCTAGCATCAGTTAGCTGCTAGCATCATTTAGCTGCTAGCTTTCGCTAATGAATTTCACCTTTTTCCCGCATTTCCCAACAAAGAAATAAGAGTTATCAGAACTATTGTCCCTTGTTGTGAACCCCAACTTAAAGATATAAGTAACAACAACTCACCAACTTGTTTTTGAGCAGACAACTGGCTTCCTTTGTTGTGCTAACTTACATTATTGCCCTAAATGTCAATAATTTATATTTCCAAGTTTTACCAACTACAAAATACAAGTTGGCTTTTTTTGCAGTGTAGTAGTTTTGAGTTAGGGTTGGTGTGTGTGTGTGTGTGTGTGTGTGTGTGTGTGTGAGTAAAGGGCAGCATGCTGTCTATTTTGGTTGGAGGAGCAGGACTCTGTAAGATGAGAGCAGTAACCTTTCTCTTGGTCCTACACTTGATCTCTTTTCACATAAAGTCGGTCAACCATTTCTAATTATTTTTTGTGTCAATATTGTTTTGGAGCAATTTGAATATCTCCTGTTTTAATCTACATTTATTTGCCGTGCTAAAAAACATATTTCTGCAACACAAAGGTACTTGATTTTAATAATTAATCAATATTCAAATAGAATAAAGGAGAATTTTCCCGTTCTGGTTGACTTGATCACAACCAGTCGACTTATGCAACCAGTGATGAGGGGTCAGATATAGACATAGCTTTGTTTTAGGGGGTCATAAACCAAGAAGGTTAGGAAACCACTGATTTAGACTACGTCAGAGAGTACATTATGTTCAGTAGGCCAGACTTTTTCAATACTTTTTATACAAGATTTCAGTTATGGGACTGGATCATAGATTAACTGTACCTTTATAAAAATGATTTTGATAGTTTAAACAGCAACATATAAGTACCATTGAAAACACATTTTTATGTTTTGTTTTTTAATATTTGAATGTGTAGAGCAAGGTTATTATAGTTAACGAAAACTAACGAAATAACGAAAACTAGAATTGAAAAAACATTTTCGTTAACTGAAATAAAATAAAAACTAGTGTTTTTAAAAAAAACGATAACTAACTGAAACTGTATTGTGTGGTTACAAAACTAACTAAAACTAACTAAAATTATAGTGAAAATGTCCTTAGTTTTCGTTTTTGTCAACTTTTTTTCATTCATAATTCAGTGTTTCTATTTGAACATGCAACACATGGTGAATATGTTTACTGAGACTGGGATGTCTACACTAGAACCAAAATTCAAAACACCCAGAACTGTAAGAGTTAATAACCTTATTGGGGCTGAGATGATAAACCAAAGGAAATAAAGGAAACATTTATTATGACCTCTTTGAATTTGGCACCAACACATAGCCCATTACAAAAAAACTAAAACTAACACTAAAACTAATAAAAACTAAACTAAAACTAAGCATTTAAAAAAAATAAAAACTAAACTAAAACTAGAAAACTCACTCTAAAAACTAACTAAAACTAACTGAATTTGAAAACAAAAATTCACAACGAAATTAAAACTAAAACTAATGAAAAATCCAAAACTATTATAACCTTGGTGTATAGTCAAATCAACACAAACTGCACAGTATTTTACACTTTTTTTTACACATTTTACACTCAATTGCACAACATGCTGTATTATAAAGCAATATTACTTTCTAGCTTGTACATTCTGTGTGATATGTCTGTCGTCCATCTGTCTGTTGATTTTGGAGGATTTGCCTCCAAAGATGCTGCTGCAACAGTAGATAGAGTCATGATGAGATGATGAAGATGAGAATGAGCCTTCAGCAGCTGAGAAGGAGAGGATGGGCTGAAGACAGGCAATGTGTTTTAGATGAAACAAGGCAGTTTTTGCAATGTAATTGACATGTTTTTGTGCTGATAGCTCAAACAAACTTATATTGTTGTACAGAATGAATCAAATACTGATGATCCTGGTGGGAATGGGTTAAGATACACTACTGGTCAAAAGTTTTAGAACACACCAACTTTTCCAGAATTTAATTGAAAATGATGCAGTTTAATGTCTCAGTGTACTCTGAAATTAATGCACATTTGCAACATTTAAAATTCTTTATTGAGCATGATAGTGTTTTGAAAGTAAAAAAAAGATTCAAAATCACATCTTATGTTGGACTAAAGGACTAAAAAAAGACACAAAATGACTAAAAAAAGACACAAAATGACAAAAAAAAGACACAAAATGACTAAAAAAAGACACAAAATGACTTACAAAGACATGAAAAGAATTCAAAAATGGACAAAATAGCCCAAGACTCCATAGAGTTAAGTTGTTAACCCATTTCTTGTTCCCTGAAAAAGGCCTACTTGTATAATTCTGAAATGTACATTATATTTTACCTTTTTTTATTTACCTTGGGGTGAAAATTGGTGAAAATTGGGTAAAATTGGGGTGTTCTAAAACTTTTGACCGGTAGTGTATATTTTAGTCACATTAAGGAAGATGGGCGTAGCAGCTCTATGAGAGTTTCTGACTTAAACTTATGAAGCATTTTTACACTTGTGTTTACAACCTACCCTCTGGGTAACTAGAACTTTTTAATTTCCTGACCAAATATCTGTCAAATGCCCAATCAATTATCTTGGATCTTTTCTCAGATTGTGGAGGCCGGAGACACCAACCAGGACGGAGTTCTGGACTTTGAAGAGTTCACACAGTTTCTTCGCACCCATGAAAAAGAGCTCAAACTCATGTTTAAGAGCCTGGACAGAAACAATGACGGTCTGTAGCAGCCAATAGTACACAGTTAAAACAATAGTTAATGTCTCTAATTTATTTTTTATTTGTCTCTAATGTATTACTAATTATTGTTATTATCATACACTGTAAAAAAATAATCTGTTTAATTTACGGTAAAATACCGGCAGCTGTGGTTGCCAGAACTTCACCGTAAAAATTACAGTGAGTGGATTTTCTACTGTAAATTTAAATGTAAATATCAGCAAAAAAACTGTAATTCAGTCTGAATAATCCTGTTATTTTTTAGGGTAATTGTGTCATTCATTCACACATCAGGGTATTTCTCCATACATTTTGCATGAAAATGTTATATTTTACAGCAAAACTGTGTGTTTCTTCCAGTTTATGACATGACATTTTTGTGCTATTCTTTGATTTACGGTAATTAAAAGCGTCTAATACAGTGATATACAATTTTTCATTTTATGCCCTATTTCTGATGCATTTGACAGTGTATTACTGTTATTCCTACAAACCTTTTTTACAGTGTAATCTTCCTTTTGAGACAATTTTAAAATGCTTTCTATGCTATTGTTATATTTCCAGGTCACATAGATGCAGCAGAGATCCAGCACTCTCTACGCACCGTCGGTGTGGACGTTAGCCTCGAGGACGCCACCAGGATTCTGCAAAGGTTGTTAATCCTGCTGAGTCATTAAATGATCCCTCATTGTCATATTATCAGAATTCACCTTAATGATCCTGTAGCATCCCTGGCTGAATGACAGCCGACTCCTTTACTGATGTTTAACCAGATTTATTAACGAACCGTAGCTCCACCTTGTAAAATCACTGTAAATAGCCAACATTAGCATTAGCACATAATCATTTTTACAATTATAATATCTTCAAAAATAGCCACTAATAAACATAGAGAAGGAAATAAAGTACAACAAACCAACAAACCTTGTGCCACTGTCAGCCAGGCACTATAGAACTTTTTGATACCATATATATATATATGTGTGTATATATATATATATATACACACCGTTCGTTGTTTAATTTCATCGTTCCATTTACTTCCGGTCACCAACTTATACAATACACCACAAAGAACGTTGCTAAAGAACGTTGCTCATATTTTTAAGAGCAAACTGAAGACTTATCTTTTTAACTTGGCTTTTACCTGAACCATTTTTAGAGATTTTTCTGCTCATGCATCTTAGTGTTATTACATCTTCTCTTTTATTTATTTATTAATTTGCTACTATTTATTAGTCTATTTCTATATATATATATTATCATGCTCTAGTTCTTAACTATTTATGTATTGTTTTATCTTTTTTTATCTAGCTTTTTATTATATTATATTTTATATAAAAATATACTTTCCATTGTCATTATTGACTTTTACTTTTTATTTTTTATTATTATTATTATTATTATTATTATTATTATATTTATATATATTTATCTTATTTTATTTTATCTTACTTTATCCTTTATCTAATTTATTTCTAACCTGCCTCCAGTGTTTCCTCACATTTCTATGTTTCGTTACCTTTTCTTTATCATTATTTTCTTCTTTCTTTTTTATGTAAAGCGCTTTGTGTTGCATCTCTCTTGTATGAAAAGTGCTATACAAATAAAGTCTGATTGATTGATTGATAAAGGTAATTTACAGATACTACCATCTTTAAATTTCCCTCCTCGTTTACGTGTTTGTCCCTCAGAATGGACAAAGACGGCACCATGACGATTGACTGGACTGAGTGGCGAGAGTACTTCCTGTTTAAGCCTCTCACCAACATGGAGGATGTAGCGCGCTACTGGAAACGCTCAATGGTGAGGTCACACACACTTCAACACACACACCTTGAGCAAGAACAGCGTTGTGTTTCTCTTAATGACGACATGATGCGTTAAAGCATCTCTGAAGCAACTATTGCCAAACAGACACACATATTTGCAATACCTGTACTGCAAGGTTATAATAGTTTTGGATTTTTCATTAGTTTTAGTTTTAATTTTGTTGTGAATTTTTGTTTTCAAATTCAGTTAGTTTTAGTTAGTTTTTAGAGTGAGTTTTCTAGTTTTAGTTTAGTTTTTATTTTTTGAAAATGCTTAGTTTTAGTTTAGTTTTTATTAGTTTTAGTGTTAGTTTTAGTTTTTTTGTAATGGGCTATGTGTTGGGTGCGTGATTGAAAGAAGTCATAATAAATGTTTCCTTTATTTCCTTTGGTTTATCATCTCAGCCCCAATAAGGTTATTAACTCTTACAGTTCTGGGTGTTTTGAATTTTGGTTCTAGTGTAAACATCCCAGTCTCAGTAAACATATTCACCATGTGTTGCATGTTCAAATAGAAACACTGAATTATGAATGAAAAAAGTTGACAAAAATGAAAACTAAGGACATTTTCACTATAATTTTAGTTAGTTTTAGTTAGTTTTGTAACCACAAAATACAGTTTCAGTTAATTATCGTTTTTTTAAAAACTCTAGTTTTTATTTTTATTTCAGTTAACGAAAATGTTTTTTCAATTCTAGTTTGCGTTATTTCATTAGTTTTCGTTAACTATAATAACCTTGGTGTACTGTGTCTTCTACAGTAAACAATATGAACATGATAACCCACTGTTCAACAAAGTAGACAGGATTTAAAGAGGAAATTGGCGTTTCGAGTTTGATTTGTGTAAAGTGTTTTACCTCTGACTGACAGACACACTCTTTTTTCTTTTTTCCCCCATTTATTATGATATTATTGGACCCTTATTTCATTCACCACGGGTTCAGTAGATGTTGGATATCGGTGAGCAGCTGACTGTCCCCGATGAGTTCTCTGAGGAGGAGAAGAAGTCTGGCTATGTGTGGAGGCAGCTGATGTCTGGAGCCGTGGCTGGAGCCGTGTCCCGGACAGGGACGGCCCCGTTAGACCGCCTCAAGGTCTTCAGACAGGTCAGTCAGTTAAGGTCTCATCCTTTAGATCAGTCACTCTCAACCTTGGGGTCGGGACCCCAATTGGGGTCGCGAGATGATTTCTGGGGGTCACCAAATCATTTTGGAAGTCAGCTCTGTCTCCACTGTGTTAAAGTGTTCATGTGTTTTAGTCTTTTTGGTCATTTACTGTCTTTTTTTTAAATCATTTTGTCTTTTTTTGTCTTTTTTGGTCATTTTGTGTCTTTTTTAGTCATTTTGTGTCTTTCTTTGGTCATTTTGTCTTTTTTTGTCTTTTTTTGGTCATTTTGGGTTTTTTTGTCATTTTGTGTCTTTTTGGGTCAATTTGTGGTCATTTTGAGTCCTTTTGCTTAATTTTATGTATTTTTTTGGTCATTTTGGTTTTTTTTGGTAATTTTGTGTCTTTTTTTTGGTCATTTTGTGTCTTTTTGGTAATTTTGTGTCTTTTTTTGGTAATTGTTTGTCTTTTTGGTCAATTTGTGTCTTTTTTTGGTCATTTTGTCTTTTTAAAAACATTTTATTTTGTGGTCAATTTGATTATTTTTGGGGTAATTTTGTGTCTTTTCTGACAAATCCCAAAGTATCAAGTTGTTACTTTAGAAGGAGTCTCTGGCTTGAAGCTGACTGTTATACAATCAGGAGGTCAGAATGAACCTTTAGACTGATAGCAAAGGACTTAGATTAACCCATTAATGCCTAAAACTGCCTGTAAAACCTCTGGGCGATTTTAAAATCAGCCCCTAAAACCTGAAGTTTTTCTGGAAATTCAACAGAAGTGTCAACGCTTCTACTAAATAATAGATTTTTCAGCCTCTGTAGCAGATAGAAATGAAATTCAAAAAGTATTTGAGAGCTTATACAAATACTACAAAACGACGTATCCGCTTGTCAGGCTTCAATGTGTTTTAGTCTTTTTGGTCACTTAATGTCTTTTTTTTGGGTAATTTTGTGTCTTTTTTTGATCATTTTGTGGTCAATTTGTGTCTTTTTTGGTCAATTTGTTTCCTTTTTTTGGTCATTTGTGTCTTCTTGGTCATGTTGTGTTTTTTTTGGTAATTTTGTGTCTTTTTTTGGTAATTTTGTTTCTTTTTTGGGTGATCTGAACTGTGCGTGTGAGATTGTGTTCAGTTAGCGGGGGTCACGGACAGGATGCATGTTAAATTGGGGGTCGTGACTCAAAAAGGTTGAGAACTCCTGTTTTAGATCAGTCTGAACCACGGAACCATGATCTTTGTGAGAACGTCTGTTCAGGTGAACCTTCATTCGGTCTTTCCTGCTTTACACAACGTCTTCCTCTCTGACCCTCCTCTTCCAGGTTCATGGCTTCATTGATTTCAGAGGGAATGTAGTGAGCGGCTTCAAGTACATGTTGAAAGAAGGAGGCGTGCGGTCGCTGTGGAGGGGAAACGGGATGAATGTGCTGAAAATTGCTCCTGAAACTGCCATCAAGTTCACAGCTTATGAACAGGTGGGGAGACCAGTCCTTCTGGTTTTAGTTTTGTTTTTTGCATTTATAATAATTTCTCATTTTATATACACTACCGGTCAAAAGTTTTAGAACACCCCAATTTTTCCAGTTTTTTATTGAAATTCAAGCAGTTCAAATCAAATGAACAGCTTGAAAGGGTCCAAAGGTAAGTGGTGAACTGCCAGAGGTAAATAAAAAAAGGTAAGCTTAACCAAAACTGGAAAATAATGTACATTTCAGAATTATACAAGTAGGCCTTTTTCAGGGAACAAGAAATGGGTTAACAACTTAACTCTATGGAGTCTTGGGCTGTTTTGTCCATTTTTGAATTCTTTTCATGTCTTTGTTTGTCTTTTTTGGTAATTTTGTGTCTTTTTTTAGTCATTTTGTGTCTTTTGGTGTCTTTTTTGGTCATTTTGTGTCTTTTTTTGTCATTTTGTGTCTTTTTTTAGTCCTTTAGTCCAACATAAAATGTGATTTTGAATCTTTTTTTTACTTTCAAAACACTATCATGCTCAATAATTAATTTTAAATGTTGCAAATGTGCATTAATTTCAGAGTACACTGAGACATTAAACTGCATAATTTTCAATTAAATTCTGGAAAAGTTGGTGTGTTCTAAAACTTTTGACCAGTAGTGTATTTTTTTTCTTGTGTAACTCCTCAGTCATTTTCCCAGTCAAATTTTTAAAGGAATACTTCAACATTTCATCAGTTTCTTGTTAAAATGCACATAAGAAGATAGATAGATAGAGTTTGAATGTGGAGAGTGATATCAATCTTCAAAATCCCTCACATTATCTTTGTTTTATTCTATCCTTTGCTGTTTAACTCACAGATCAAGAATGTAATGCGTGGCAGACACGAATCAAGAACTTTAAGGGTCCATGAGAGGTTTTTTGCTGGTTCTTTAGCTGGAGCTACAGCTCAGACAGCCATCTACCCAATGGAGGTAATATCTGGGTAATACACATAAAAACAATCATATTAACCCTTTGATGCACAACATATTGACCCCCCTTCTAATGCACAACATGGGTCAAAAATGACCCTCATTCATTTCTCATGTTATTTAATGCTGCTGTGTGTTTCTGTGCTCTATCTTTTGATATCAACTTATTTTAAGATTGAATATTCCAAGTATTCTTTAAATATCTTGTATTTGATAACAACAGATCATTATTTCCATTTTGCTTCTCATACTTTATGAGGAAAAAAAAGTTTTTGTGTTATTACACAGCTAACTACTTGGCTAAATAGCTTGCTAAGCTAACTACTTAGCCAAGAAGTTAGCTAAGTAGTTAGCTTAGTAAGCTACTTAGCTAAATACTTAGTCAAGAAGTTAGCTAAGTAGTTAGCTTAGCAAGTTAATTAGCTAAATACTTAGCTAAGAAGTAAGCTAAGTATTTAGCTTAGCAAGCTACTTAGCTAAATACTTAGTCAAGAAGTTAGCTAAGTAGTTAGCTTAGCAAGCTACTTAGCTAAATACTTAGTCAAGAAGTTAGCTAAGTAGTTAGCTTAGCAAGCTAATTAGCTAAATACTTAGCTAAGAAGTAAGCTAAGTATTTAGCTTAGCAAGCTACTTAGCTAAATACTTAGTCAAGAAGTTAGCTAAGTAGTTAGCTTAGCAAGCTACTTAGCTAAATACTTAGCTAAGAAGTAAGCTAAGTATTTAGCTTAGCAAGCTACTTAGCTAAATACTTAGTCAAGAAGTTAGCTAAGTAGTTAGCTTAGCAAGCTACTTAGCTAAATACTTAGTCAAGAAGTTAGCTAAGTAGTTAGCTTAGCAAGCTACTTAGCTAAATACTTAGTCAAGAAGTTAGCTAAGTAGTTAGCTTAGCAAGCTAATTAGCTAAATACTTAGCTAAGAAGTAAGCTAAGTAGTTAGCTTAGCAAGCTACTTAGCTAAATACTTAGTCAAGAAGTTAGCTAAGTAGTTAGCTTAGCAAGCTACTTAGCTAAATACTTAGTCAAGAAGTTAGCTAAGTAGTTAGCTTAGCAAGCTACTAAGCTAAATACTTAGTCAAGAAGTTAGCTAAGTAGTTAGCTTAGCAAGCTAATTAGCTAAATACTTAGCTAAGAAGTAAGCTAAGTATTTAGCTTAGCAAGCTACTTAGTTAAAAAATGGATACGGGTCATTTTTGACCCATGTTGTGCATTAGAAGAGGGATTTTATTAAAAAATGGATACAGGATAACATAAAATTAGGGTTAGGGTTAGACCCATGTTGTGCATCAAAGGGTTAAACGTACTTTCTGGGTTGCATGACAAATGATATGATTTTCTCTGTTTATCCTTGTTGTTTCCTTTCCATCTCTTGTCCTCATAGGTGCTGAAGACCCGTCTCACACTGAGAAAAACAGGCCAATTCTCAGGGATAGCAGACTGTGCCAGGCAGATTCTGGAGAAAGAAGGCGTCACAGCCTTCTACAAGGGCTACGTCCCCAACCTGCTGAGCATTGTCCCCTATGCAGGCATTGACCTGGCTGTCTACGAGGTCAGAGAGACAAACAAGAAGCACACGGCTGTCTCAGCGCATCTCCTTAGATTTTACCATCTTCTCACTCCTTCTATTCCCTAGACTCTGAAGTTTGCCTGGCTGAACAGGAACCAGGGCATCGCTGACCCAGGGGTCATGGTGCTGGTGGGCTGTGGCGCCGTGTCCAGCACCTGTGGACAGCTGGCCAGTTACCCGCTGGCACTGATCCGCACCCGCATGCAGGCACAAGGTCAGGATAACGCTTTGGAATATCGTTAGCCTCATAGCATATTTGCCTAAGTCATATTTGAACGTTTTTGGGAAACAAGAAAAAACACAATTTTTAGGAAGCCCATTGGTATTTTTAATTGATATTGTAACAGTAAGTTCAAATAGAAGTGTGAACAAGTTTGCATAAAAAATTAAACACATCGATTTCATAACATATAAAAGTGGCTTAGGCAGAATATGCCCTGACTAAGGCCATTTTTCTCTTAAAATAATGTAGTTTGGTTTGTATGTAGTCAAGGAGATGACTAAGGCAGAAAGTGATTTTGGACTCTAACAAGTGTTCTGATAGGTTGAGAACATTAAGGCAATAAGGCAGAAAGATGCAGCAGTAGTAGGAGAGTAAAGTTAGGCAAATATCACAATTTGGCCAAAGTATGACTTAGGCAATTATGCTATGAGGCTAACGATATACTCTTATAAAGTCTTAACAAAATCTGAACTCAAACTCTGCTTTCTACTTCAAACTCTGTGATGAGCTTTGAATGAAAGGTTAGCAGTGCTGTGATTCCACATCTATACTGTTTTTTTTTTAACATAAAATGCTAGATTGTTTACCACATTTGCAGTTAAAAAAAAAAAAGTTAAACCACCAGGATGGACCCTTAAAGCAGCTATTCTCAACCTTGGGGTCGGGACCCCAATTGGGGTCGCGAGATGATTTCTGGGGATCGCCAAATCATTTTTGAAGTCAGCGTGTGTTAATGTGTTTTAGTCTTTTTGGTCACTTAATGTCTTTTTTTGGTCATTTTGTGTCTTTTTTTTGGTAATTTTGTGTCTTTTTAGGTCATTTTGTGTCTTTTTTTTTATCATTTTGTTTCTTTTTTTTGTCATTGTGTGTCTTTTTTTGTCATTTTGTGTCTTTTTTTGATCATTTTGTAGTCAATTTGTGTCTTTTTTTGTCATTTTGTGTCTTTTTTTTGTCATTTTGTGTCTTTTTGATCATTTTGTGGGCAATTTGTGTCTTTTTTTGATCATTTTGTGGTCAATTTGTGTCTTTTTAGGTCATTTTGTTTCCTTTTTTTGGTCATTTTGTTTCTTTTTTGGGTGATCTGAACTGTGCGTGTGAGATTGTGTTCAGTGAGCGGGGGTCACGGACAACATGCATGTTACAACATGCATGTGAGATAACCCCGCCCCCAGCAACCTGACGAAGCACTCGCGGGTAAAGACTAGCAAAGAGTTAGCGCCGCTGTGGAACCCGTTTTCCCAGCTGGGAGCAGGCTCTTTGGCGGTGGAAAACCAAAGAACAGGGCACAATTGGGCACCAGCTGGGAACCCGGCGGTGGTGGACAAAGCCTATAAGTTTAAGGTGATTATTCACCAATGAAAACATAACTTTGAATATTCTATTTCAATCAAATCAATCAATCAAATAGTCTTTATTGTCATTATATAGTTCACTATACAACGAAATTGAAAGTGCCACTGCATAAGGTGCATAGTTATAATAATCATAACACAAAACAACATGAGTAAAAACATTTAAAAAATACCGAGCTAAACAAGGACAAAAACAAGAACAAGGACATGTGATGTAATAAATAAGTATAAGAATAAATAAATGGCTACTTAAAATGCTATAATTTATTCATGAGGTAAATTGAGTGCCAATTGACCCCCCGTAAAACGTACGAACTGCTCCTTTAACTTAGTGATACAAACTTGTACAATTAGAGAGAGAATCAAGAGCAAACAAGACTACTGTGCACAGATTTCACATGTAGTCGGAGACCAGAATGAGTTTCTAGAACTTTTCTTCTTCTCTCCCCTCAGCTTCAGTGAAGGGAGCCCCTAAACCCTCCTTTCTGGCCTTGCTTCAAACCATCGTGACCCAGGAAGGCGTGGCCGGACTTTATCGAGGGATTTCCCCCAACCTGCTGAAGGTCATCCCTGCCGTCAGCGTGTCCTACGTGGTCTACGAGTACACCAGGATAGCGCTGGGAGTGGACATCGAGGGTAGGAGGGGTGGGAAACGGACGGGGTAAAGACGGTTTGAGGTGGCTTTTTCAACGACAAGCACGCACAGATCTGTTGGCAATGCATGAGGACCTGGGCCTTGACTGGATGAGTTCATGCTCCTGTGATCATAAGTCTTGAGTTTTCAGAATGAGGATGACAGGATGGAAAGAAAACATGGAAGGAAAAGAGAAAAACAGTAGATCATCATTATATGTAATGAGTTGTGAAAGCCTCACATTTGAAGAACCTCACCCCAACTGGTGTAGCGGCTTTGTGCTCTCTCTGCGTTGTTATTAAGTCGAGACCAGGACATGGGATTGGCATCCAGCCATTTATTCTGATGAAATAAAAACAGGTGCATCCCTCGTTACGCCACAAGGTCCGAATGCCCGACAATAAACACAAAAATCATACAGAAAAATACAAAAATCATACCTGATGAAATAAAAACAGGTGCATCCCTCTGAAAAATATAAAATTAAAAGACACGTTAAGTTTCTACTAAAATAAAGTGAAATTAAATTAATATATTAAAGAAAAAAGACGGAGCTCATAGCCCGTAACCTTACCGTTACACCACAAGGTCTGAATGCAGCTGCCCCCGGGGTGCACGACACTAACCCCCAGGGGTGCTGCGTTCAATACCTGTGGTTATTTAGAGATGGCAAGTGGAATCACTTATTACCTGATTAACTATGTTACAGTGCGAAAGTATTCACAGCGCTTCACTTTTTCCACATTTCTTTATGTTACAGCCTTATTCCAAAATGGATTCAATTAATTTTTCCTAAAAATTCTACACAAAATACCCCATAATGACAACTTTAAAAACATTTTTTTTTAAATGTTTGCAAATTTATTAGAAATAAAAAAGGAAAATATAATATGTACATAAGTATTCACAGCCTTTGCTCAATACTTTGTTGTGGCACCTCTGGCAGCAATTACAGCCTGTAGAAACATCTCAAGGATGATCAGTGGAAACAGAATGCACCTGAGCTCAATTTTGAGCTTGATCGCAAAGGCTGTGAATACTTATGTACAAGTGATTTCTTCGTTTTTTATTTTTAATAAATTTGCAAAAATCTCAAACAAACTTTTTTACAGTTGTCATTATGGGGTATTTTGCGTAGAATTTTGAGGGGAAAAATGAATTGAATCCATTTCGGAATAAGGCTGCAACATAACAAAATGTGGGAAAAGTGAAGCACTGTGAATACTTTCCGTATGCACTGTACACTGGCAGCTGCTGTGATGAACTTCAGGTGTGATATCTTACATTGCAGTGCATGCTGGCAGTTGTGTGAAAGCTAACCCACTAGCCTCCTGCTGCTGCTGCATTGACTTGTTGTGTTTGATGAAGACTTGCATGAACTCGCCTGAGAACGAACAGGTAAAAAGTGTGGTGCTACCAAATATGGAGGCCGTGTTACATTCCTACAGCATTATTTTTGTCTCCTAGGTGATTTATAGAGAAGATACAGGACTGATAGGAGGACCGATCCCACTTCCTGTTTGTGTGTAAGTGAGGGGAACCTGAAGTTGCTCCACATCGTCTCAGATACAGAATCTGGCTTTTCATTGACATGTCTTAAACCAATGTTACATACGCTAAAGAACAGAAATAATAGTAAAACAGAAAACAAACAGACTGAACCTAACTCTCAAATGGCATCTGAGATGGTCATTGAAATGGACGATCAAAAAAGGTCAATCTTCTCTTTCCTGAATAACGCACACCAAAGAACTTTATATTTCACACGAGTGGAACTGCCAAAGCCATATCTTGAACTGTATTCTTGGATAACCACTCATGCAAAAACGCTCATGTTTTTAGAAGTGTTTCTATGTTTGAAACACACTTCAGGGTCCAGTGCCACACAGTGTTTTCATCAACTCTATGCGCACAATGTGTAGGTTTAACACTATGGTGAAGAGTTAGTTTTTTGTCTCTATCATATCAAAAAATATCAAATGAGATTTATTGCCTATGAACATTTCAGATATGTCAGTATTTATTATGGAATGTGCAAGAAAAAAAATGCATGCATGTTGCTGCTTTTGTTAAATAAATGCAATTTTCTGATTTTCTGAACTGAAATCACTGCACTGTGACTTACCAGGTTGTTCCTATTAGTTGACTTTGCTTGGCTCGTTGCCTTAAGTTGGCAACTTACAACTGTAGTTAAGAACATCATATTCTCACACACACACACAGTAAATAACTGATTCATGTTTCTATTCAGTCTTAAGAATTGACTATTTTTGTCTACAGAAGCTTTTAAGAGGAACCAGATTTTAAAACACACAAAACAGAATTCAATCACCTGTCAGGTGGATAATTATTTACACACACACACACACACACACACACACACACACTGTGTCACACACACACACCTCTCGGATCTTTGGCAGGAAAATATTTATCAGTTTTCTTCATTTTTTACCAGCATTACAAAAAAAAAATCAACAACACACACACAGACAAACACACAACAGACAGCGGAGAGTCAGGAGAGGAAATGCAATGTACATTGTAGCACTATTTCATAATAAAAGAAGAAAAAAAAAAAAAAAAGAACATCATATTCTTAGCTCTTGTTACCCTGCTACTGGTTACACTTATATATGCTTTTAACAAAACAAGTCTGCAATTTATTTTATGATTCAATGCAGTGATTTCCAGTAAGTGCAAGACTTTCTCCCCACCTCAGTTATTAAAAAAACATTTTTTTACATCGTACCTTTCTTTAAGGGTCCTCTTTGGTCCGTATGACATAAATGTCATCACCTGCCTATGACCAGGTCAAAAAAGTGACGGAAGAGGTCAGTTAAAGTCTTCTATCCTGAAATGGTTGTTTCATACCTTGACAACGATATTCATAAGATTATATAAGCCTATATAAAATAACCACATGTTAAGTACTATTTTTGTATACTCCTTCTCCATGTTAGCATAATGGTGCCTCTCTGATTCCCTCCAGCTTCGCTTCCATGTGCGACATTATCGAAGTAATGTAATTATTGTGATAACGGGGTTTGCCTCTGTTTTTTGACATTGCAATTGAAAAAAAAATGACATACATTTTTTAGAGTTTTTTTAATAATATACACTACCGGTCAAAAGTTTTAGAACACCACAATTTTTCATTTTTTTTAATTGAAATTCAAGCAGTTCAAGTCAAATGAACAGCTTGAAAGGGTCCAAAGGTAAGTGGTGAACTGCCAGAGGTAAATAAAAAAAGGTAAGCTTAACCAAAACTGGAAAATAATGTACATTTCAGAATTATACAAGTAGGCCTTTTTCAGGGAACAAGAAATGGGTTAAAAACTTAACTCTATGGAGTCTTGGGCTATTTTGTCCATTTTTGAATTATTTTCATGTCTTTGTAAGTCATTTTGTGTCTTTTTTTGGTCATTTTGTGTCTTTTGGTGTCTTTTTTTGTCATTTTGTGTCTTTTTTAGTCCAACATAAAATGTGATTTTGAATCTTTTTTTTACTTCCAAAACACTATCATGCTCAATAAAGAATTTTAAATGTTGCAAATGTGCATTAATTTCAGAGTACACTGAGACATTAAACTGCATCATTTTCAATTAAATTCTGGAAAAGTTGGAGTGTTCTAAAACTTTTGACCAGTAGTGTATATAGTCATATCCTCCTGTCAATGGGATGTGTCTGCAGCTGTTCGTCTTTGAACACTTGGATGGGCCTTTGTCTGAAGCTATACAGTCATCTGACAGCACAGATGCTGAAGACCCAGAAACACTGATGAATCTCAGCAGACTGGGCTTCTTCTGGAGGGCCTTAAAGAGACAGGGACCTACACAGAGTGTTCAGACAGGAGGTCAAAACTGATATTTTCAGACAGCATAAGAAAATGAATGTGTTTTTTGAACATTAAAGCATGTAAACACGTTCTAATAGAAACCTAAAATGCAAGTATGAACCTGCCAGGCGGCATTAAGTCGTGACGGGACGGACTGTGCTGAAGCTTCGGAGCGTGTGTTGAGAAATCCGGGAAGTATTTTATGAAGCGTGTCGAGGCGTGTTTCTTTAAGGGCGAGTGATGTCATTGATGGCGTTTGAAGCCTCGCTGGTTCAGGGAATGTTTGAGTGTTGGCATCAGGTCTGTGTGTTATATGAACATATATATATATATATATATATATATATATATATATATATATATATATATATGTGTGCAATGGATCCTCGCAAAATTGAGTCCAAGCACAGTGGCAAAAATATTCATTCTTAATAAAAATGAAGTCATCATCATCACCCCAGTATTCATAAAAAATCTTTGGAAAACACTCACAATTTTAACATAAACATCTCATGTCCTATTGGATTTATTCAAACATTGATTGAACTCATACTGTCATACTTTTTTAATTTTCTTTTTACATTAATAGACTTTTACCATTACCCATAAATTAATCAAAAAAAGATTAAATGAATGATTGAATGAACCACATGAAATCAAATTAAATTGCTCTTGGCAGTGATTATTCCTGTGCTGACACTGTTACAGACAGACAAGAGACAATCACGAATAGCTGAAATGACAATAAAGGTTTTGACCAGCAGGAGGGTTGTGAGCACATGAAGTCTTGAGATATTAACCTTTCTTTTTAATCACTTGGATGAAAAGCTTCAAGACTTCATGGGGCTTCATCTGGCCATCACTACAATACAGATATTTTCAGACAGTATAAGAAAATGAATGTGTTTTTGAACATTAAAGCATGTAAACTAATGTTCTAATCAAAACCTAAAATGCAAGTAGCCAATGAAGCTGAAAATGAGCATAATATATCCCCTTTATTTATTTATTTTTAATTCACTTTTTATTGAGGAATTTTTTAAACACTTTATCCAGAACAAAGAACAGGAACAGTTGGGGGGGGGGGTTCCAATATCACACAGCATCATCATTTTCTCCTATCATCATTCTTTGCAGCAGTCGTTGTTGGTTAAATGACAGTTTTATATAAAATCAGAACTTGTAGGCTTAACATATTCTGTCCATTTTGACCAGGTTTTGTAAAATGAGTCCATTTGTAACTTCAGATGAAAAGTCACTTTTTCCATTGTGTAGATGTCTTGTATGATGTTGATCCAGTCCTCATGTTGTGGTTGCTCAGGTTTGAGCCATCTCCTGGTAATAATGGGCTTTTTGCTTGCTGCTAAAAGAATATAAAGCAGTTTCTTGTCTGCATTGCTAAAGCCGTCTAGTAATATGTTCCCAAGATACACAGTTTCAAATAAAAAGGGGAAAACAATTGAGAATACATTTTGCAAATGATGATGAATTTCAACCCAATACCTTTGAATAATTTTACAGTTCCAGAAAATATGGAAATGATTAGCTCCTTCAATACCACACCTCCAGCAGGCATCTCCATTTCTACGCTATCTTTTTTGAGCTGGTGTAATGAAAAAACGCATTATATTTTTCCAACAAAATTCACGCCAGATATTTGACCCAGTTGAGACCCACTGGATTTTACAGATGTGCTCCCAGTCTTCCTCAGTTATCGTGAAGCTTCCTTCTCTTTCCTATTTTTCTTTCACATAATATGTGTTCCCCCCCCCCCACCCTGCAGCATGTTGTTGTATAGCTTAGAAATAATTTTGGAGGGAAACATTGATTTTGTAAGTGATATAAATGTTTGAAATGGCCCTTGGTCAGTCGATGGTATTTTAATATTTTGGTTGAAATAGTGTCTGACTTGCAGGTATCTAAAAAAGTCTTCAGAGCCTAACCCATGCTTTTAATATATCCCCTTTAATGCCAGTGGGCATGAAAGGCTCTAAATGTTGTAAACAGGCCTGTCCTGTCTGGTGCATGTTCCTCCTCCACACCAGGAGGTGGCGCTAGTTTTTTGCTGTGTAACGTTGGACGTCACCACCCGACAGTAAAAGGAAGAGGAAGAAGAAGACGCGGGGGTTGAAGATTTGTTGATTGGCTATTTTAAGCAGGGAAGTTTGCCGGCGTGGTAGGCTGTCTCACGCACATTGGTCTTGAAAAAGACACAAAATGGCCAAAAAAGACACAAAATGACCAAAACGATACAAAATGACTAAAAAAAGACACAAAATGACCAAAAAAGACACATAAATGACACCAATGACAAAAAAGACACAAAATGAGAAGACAGAATAACAAAAAAACCCACAGAAGACACAAAAATGACAAAAAAAGATACAAAATGACTAAAAAAAGGCACAAAATGACCAAAAAAAGACACAAAATGACCAAAAAAAGAAGACACAAAATACCTAAAACAGACACAAAAAAGACACATAAATGACACCAATGGAAAAAAAAAGACACAAAAATGACAAAAAAGATACAAAATGACTAAAAAAAGGCACAAAATGACCAAAAAAAGACACAAAATCACCAAAAAAAGAAGACACAGAATAACTAAAACAGACACAAAAAAGACACATAAATGACACCAATGACAAAAAAGACACAAAATAACTAAAAAAGACACAACAACAACAACCAAATGCTGTAAACAGGCCTGTCCTGTCTGGTACCTGCTCTTCTCCTCCTCACCAGCAGGTGGCGGTAGTTTTTTGCTGTATAACCTTTGACGTCACCACCCGACAGTAAGAGGAAGAGGAAGAAGAAGACGCGGGGGTTGAAGGTTTGTTGATTGGCTATTTTAAGCAGGGAAGTTTGCCGGCGTGGTAGGCTGTCTCGCGCACATTGGTGTCCCCCGCACGCTCCCGTTCAGCCTTCCCGCTTCTGCGCAGCTCGCCCCGGCTAAAGCTACCCAGCCTGCCCCCTCCCTGTGTCTATTTGCCCCTTGTGAGCAGCATGTCTGATTACGGCGGTCTGCCGGCTAATGGGGTCGGCGCTGGGATGAAAAAGGACGCTTTTGCTGATGCAGTACAACGAGCCAGACAGGTAAATAAAGCGCGAGACAGTTAGCCCGGTTAGCTAACGGTAGTTAGCTAGCTGGTGGGGAAACTAGCAGCTAGCTCAATTACCCGTGACGTTAGCTTTAGGTAACTAGCGAGCTAGCTAGCTAGCTAGCTGGTAGCGCTGCCATTCATTTGTCCACACACTCACTTTAACGTTGAGTTAAATGGACTAGCTAGCTTTAGCTAAAGGTAGCTTGGTTAGATAACGGTTAACGTTGGTTTAACGGTCACCACGCTGGTTTAACGGTCACCACGCTGGTTTAACGGTAAGCTGATAACCAAGTTTTTATATTCAACCATGTGTAAAACGCCATTTTAGAAAAAAAAAAGAACAAATAACAGTTTCATGGCACTGTGATTGTAACGAAATAAGGTCAAATAAGGACTCGCTTGTTCTCTATGGAGGACTAAAAATGACTTGAGTATAAAAAAATCAATCAATCAATGCATAAATAAATGTATAAATAAATGCTGAAATAAATGAATAAATAAATAAATGCATGAATAAATGTGTAAATAAATACAGGAATAAATAAATAAATGCGTAAATAAATGCTGAAATAAATAAATAAATGCTGAAATAAATGAATAAATAAATAAATGCATGAATAAATGTATAAATAAATACAGGAGTAAATAAATAAATGCTGAAATAAATAAATAAATGCTGAAATAAAGCATAAATATGCTTAAATATAAAGCATTTATACATTTATTTTTGCATTTATTTATGCATTTATTTATTTATTCCTGAATTTATTTATACATTTGTTCATGCATTTATTTATTTATTCATTTATTTCAGCATTTATTTATTTATTTATTTATTTATGCATTTATTTATACATTTATTTATGCATTGATTGATTGATTTATTTATACTTAAGTCATGTTTAGTCCTCCATAGTTCTCGTGTATTGGTAACTGGAATTAAATGGACAAAGGATGCTTGGCGTTATCGGTTATACCGTCACCCTGTTAAAATAATCACCTAATTCATTTTTTTTCAAGTTTTGCAGGAAACACAAAAAACTTAACCAAAAGTGTAACATGTGACATTTATTGATCATTTCACTCAAAAATGATGTAACAAAGGATGGCTATTGGCATAGTAATAACACTGTGTGTACATTATGTAACTTAAGAGAAATAAATGACTTGGATAATTTTTTGAACATGCCTTTGTGACTTAAACAAGATATGGTAACACTTTATTTTGAAGGAGTCTACATAAGAGTCACACAAGCCTGTCATAAACATGACATGACAAGTATCATGAGCATTAATGTTACTTCAAAGTGTCATTAATGTTCATGACACATCCCATGTCATGTTTATGACATGCTCATGTCACTCTTATGTAGACACCTTCAAAATAAAGTGTTACCATATCTTTAAGTCACAAAGGCATGTTGAAAAAAATTGCCTAAGTCACATTTTATTTTGATTTAGGCATAATAAATCCGCTTATGTCACACACTTGACATAGGCCATTATCTTAAAGGGGTAAAATCACATGATCTGATCAACTGAGGATGGAGGAGATGTTACCATAGGTGGCTATGAGGAGATGATTTAGGCAAAAAAAACAATTTTAACAAAAAATTACTAAGGTTATTTTTGAAATAGTTGCATATAATTTTTCTATCTGTAGATTAATCAACTGTTGGTGTAATGGTTGTATCTAATTCCAGTTTAGAAATTGCTCCACTGATTTAATATTGCACTTCTATAAAGTTGAGGTATTTGAGAGACGCGTCAAAATAGATGCAGCATAGATGTGGATGTCTGGCTTTTAGTCAGTGGTATGGAATATCAGTGCCAAAGACTAGATCCTACACTTCCCATAATACAGCTCATTAAAATATTTTGTTAGATCCTCCCTGTCTGGTAAATGCGTACGCTTTCGAACTCCACAAAGCCAACAAAAAGAACAAAAAACAAAAGCTTTGTGTTCTAAATTTGGACTCTCCAGATCCAGATGACAACATCAGTTCTCCTCCTGAGTCAATTGATCTTCATGTGTCTGCAGAGTGACACTTAAATGAGATGATCTTTCTTTTTTCACTATTTTCGGGCGTATTGCAGGCACTTCATCCACTGTATGTCTTTGTAGATTGCAGCTAAAATCGGTGGAGAAGGTGTTCCCTCAGTGAGCAACAACGGAGGAGCTGAGAACTATCCATTCACAGCACAGAAACGATCCCTGGAAGGAGCAGGTGAAACATCAGCACAAACATGCAGTTTGTCTGCATTTGTTAGTTCATCAGTTGACTCACTTTTTCTTTTGTGCTCAGATGAACCCGATGCCAAGAAGGTAGCATCACAGACCGAAATTGATTCTGCTTTGTGTACGTTAAATCGCTCATTGATCCTTTTTTCAAACACTCAATCATTCCAGTTTCCAACCATTCACCACATTCTCCTTCTCTTGCAGCTATTGGAGCTCAGCTGGCTGCCCTGTCCCAACAAAGGTACAGGGTTTTTATTGGTTTCTTTACATGAACACTTTAATTTTATCTTTATTGAGGCCAACAGGTTACATACAACATAGGATATTTTCCCTTCTTAAAAACAAAACATAATTTCTCTTATATGTACAGGTTCCTGATGCATAGGAAAGGAAAAGAAAACTAAATCATAGAAAAGATAACCATCAGGATTTTCATTCTGTATCCATAGATATACATCAACATCAGTTTTCTTCCCAGGCCCAATTTTTTAACATTTTTATGTACCGTATTTTCCGGACTATAAGTCGCTCCGGAGTACAAGTCGCACCAGCCATAAAATGCATAATAAAGAAGGAAAAAACATATATAAGTCGCACTGGAGTATAAGTCGCATTTTTGGGGGAAATTTATTTGATAAAATCCAACACCAAGAACAGACATGTCATCTTGAAAGGCAATTTAAAATAAAAATAGAATAGAGGCAACAACAGGCTGAATAATTGTACGGTATGCTTACGTTACATGACACAACTGAGAACGTGCCTGGTATGTTAACATAACATATTAAGAGTTATTCAGATAACTATAGCATAAATTACATGCTAAGAAGTTTACCAAACCATCCGTGTCACTCCAAATCACTAAAATCCAATGAAATCTTCATCCTCGGTGTCACTTTGAAACAACTCCGCTAACTCCGGAGGTAGAAGATGCGGCGCTTCTTCTTCTACGTCGCTTACGTCAGACTCATCCTCATACTCGGCCTAGAGCGCCCTCTTGCGGTTTAGTGTGAAAATAACATGTGAAATGATATACCGGTAATAATGTGTTAATAATTTCACACAAGTCGCTCCAGAGTATAAGTCGCACCCCCGGCCAAACTATGAAAAAAAACTGCGACTTATAGTCCGGAAAATACGGTATTAACATTATGAACAGTTCAATCATAAGAGGGAGTTTCACTTTAATTCTCTGAAAGAAAATAAATAAAGAAAAAGGGACATGCATACACATAGATAATTACAACAAGACAAAAACAAAAAATACTCAAACAAAATCTGATCTTAGGCCTATATGATCAACATACCCAGTCCATTTAGACCATATTCTAGAAAATGTGTCAGTCTGGATTTTGAGGGAGTAGAATAACTTTTCCATTGTATATATATCATGGACCACATCTAACATTCTCCTATTGTAGGTGGGTCTTGTTTTAACCACCTTCTTGATACATGAACACTTTTAATGCTTGGATCAGATCACTTATTGATCCTTCTATTATTTTAAACTTTTCTGCAGTGTTAGGTCCTCCACAATGACAGAAGAGTTCAGGGTGCCTGATGGCATGGTCGGCCTCAGTAAGTACACGCACATATGTTTCCTAAACCGTAGACACGATGGCTGTGTGATGTGACTGAACTAAAAATGAAATATCTTTCCTGTTGTCCCTGAAGTCATTGGCCGAGGAGGTGAACAGATTAACAAAATCCAACAGGATTCTGGCTGTAAAGTCCAGATTGCACACGGTGAGATATATATTCTACCCCTGGAAGTCCACAAAGTATCCCAGCTATTCCCGTTTCTCTTGGATTGATTATATATACTTTAATATTCATTCACAGACAGTGCCGGTCTTCCAGATAGAAGTGTTTCTCTCACGGGGTCAGCAGACGCCATACAGTAAGTTGATTTCTACTATTTAACCCTTTGATGCACAACATGGGTCTAAAGTGACCCGACTGAGTTTTTAGTTTTCTATATCTTTGCAATAAATTCATTTCATCATTCAGTGTTCCAGGTTTTCCTATGTCAACTTGTTTTTGATCATCATACATCCTCATTTTTTGTTTTCATTTCTTACTTTTTGAATAAAAACCCTTTTCGTATCACTACGCTTCAAATGCACAACATGGGTCAAAAATGTCATTATTAACTTAATCAATTTTAGAATAAGGCTGAAACATAAAAAAAAATGTGGAAAAAGTAAAGTGCTGTGAATACCTTCCAGATACACTGTATGTGTGACAAAATGATGCATAAACATGTTAAATAGATTAAATATATGAGTGTGGAAAGTAACTATTTGAAACAAATTACTATTATTATAGTATTAGGTCATTTCATTTTAAATCAAATTTGTATGAATGAGTCATTTTTGACCCATGTTGTGTATTAGAAGGGTTGTCCATATGTTGTGCATCAAATCCAATCCAATCCACTTTATTTATAAAGCACAATTTTAGCAAACACAAGGTTTCCAAAGTGCTGCACAAACAATAAATACATAACACAATACAAAGATGTAGTAAACAATAGAACAGTAAGATGCAATAAGATAAAATAAATAAAAAATGGGATAAAATAAAATGTAAAATGTACTGCCCGCACACAATAAAATATGCATGAATACAATAAAAAAACAAAAAATCAAAGGATTAAAACAACTAAACACAGTGTAGTGTGGCCCATTAACTAAACTGGTTTTATTCTATCTTAGTCATGTGTTCATCAAATGTTTCACGGTCCTTTTCTTTTTAATTTGCCTTCAGGAGAGCCAAGGCACTTATAGAGGACATAGTTTCAAGAGGGCATGAGACGACTAACGGGCAGTCAGGCTCCATGCAGGAGATGATCATCCCTGCTGGCAAGGCCGGCCTTATTATAGGTAAAGGAGGAGAGACCATCAAACAGCTACAGGTGAGGCTGCCCTTAATATAAACATAACCACTTACAGGTGTGGAGCTGATTTCTAAAGTGTGCTGCATTTATAAACTATTGAACATGCTCATTTTGTAATGTGTAACATCCCTCTCCTGTAAAATCTTAGGAGCGGGCTGGAGTTAAAATGATTCTTATTCAAGATGGATCCCAGCCACCCAACATAGATAAACCCCTCCGCATCATTGGAGACCCTTATAAAGTGCAGGTATGCTGCAAACACAGTGAAATAGTTTTAGCCAAGTAGAAAATTGATTATGACCCAATTTACCCTTCAAATGATTGTCTTTTGTTTTATTTAGCAAGCAAAGGAGATGGTTAATGAAATTCTACGAGACCGGGATCACGCCGGTTTTGGAGACCGGGGTGAATACGGATCGAGGATGGGAGGAGGAGGCGGAGGAGGAGGAGGGGGCGGAGGAGGTGGTGGAGGAGGAGGCGGGGGCATCGATGTAAGTCATTTCTGCTATTACAGCACTTAGTTCTAACTTTGCTTTTTTTATTGAACCCATTGAGGCCTGGAAAGCGGATACGTCGTTTTGTAGTATTTGTATAAGCTCTCAAATACTTTTTGAATTTAATTTCTACCTGCTACAGAGGCTGAAAAATCTATTATTTAGTAGAAGCGTTGACACTTCTGTTGAATTTCCAGAAAAACTTCAGGTTTTAGGGGCTGATTTTAAAATCGCCCAGAGGTTTTACAGGCGTTTTAGGCCTCAATGGGTTAAAGACCATTTCCCCCCCTAACAGCAGAATGAGAATTGCATTAATTGAGACTCAACCGCTTGGAGCAGTTCTGACAATTTTATTAATTCTACAGATAGCCGTACCCCGCCACTCTGTGGGAGTTGTTATTGGCCGAAGTGGGGAGATGATCAAGAAGATTCAGAGCGATGCTGGAGTCAAGATACAATTTAAGCCAGGTGAGCTGTCCTTCATTTGTCATAAATTTAATTCCAACTCTTGGTCTTCCCCTTGTATAAAATGAATACTATCTGATAAACCAAAACATAAAGAAATGTTAAATGTATGTTTTTAGATTTATGAAATTGGACAGTTTGAAGTGTTACAGAAAATATCAAATCAACTAAAGCTTCTGTGTTTTTTCTCTTTTTTTCCAACTATTTTTTTGGCAGTAAAATGTCCAATGTCTTGATTATTTTCAGCTAAGATCATTGATCCTTTTGTTTTCAGTTCTTGTACAAACCCATATGTAGACTGTAATTTTGTTATATACATGGTAATTGTATTTATGTTTATAATATTTATATATATATATAGTAATTTATAATATACATGTATAGGTTTTCACATTGTAATATAAATTTATAGTATATATATATATATATATATATATATCATTATTTATAATATTTGTATGTGACTATACTGATTATTCATATATGCATGTATATACTGACCCGTTAAGGGGTAGGACTAGATACGTTTTTTTACTTCTTCCTGCCCCCTTTCGAGCTTGCAGAAAGTGTCTGTTTCTTTTCAATTTTTTTGCTTTTTTGTTTTTTATTTATTCATCTATTAATATTTAAACTAGTTTTTTTTTTTATTGCCTGCATGTTCGAAATAAAGACAATCAATCAAATCAATCAACCCCACTAATAAAACTTTGTGTTCTGTTGTCAACCCTTACAGATGATGGGACAGGTCCTGATAAAATTGCTCATATCATGGGTCCACCAGACCAATGTCAGCATGCTGCATCAATCATCACCGACCTGCTGCAGAGCATCCGTGCACGAGAGGAGGGCGGGCAGGGGGTAGGTGTTTTAATTATCTTTTTATTAGGAAATTTCACAACAATTGACAAGTACAAATGGATTTACAGCTGTTAGTATCAAAATTGTACAGAGCCAAAGGTTTTGTATCAATAGCTTCTTGTTCCAAATGTTCATTGTCCATTCCCTTTTTAATAATATGAATATGTAAAGAAAAAACAAAGACATACAATTTAACTATCTACATCCAGAGGGGTATAGAGGCAAAAAGTAAATACATAATATGAATAAATAAATATAAATGTCTGTAGCAGTTGGGCATCATTCAGTTGTATTCATGTCACTGATATACAGCGGGAGACCCAAAAAAAAAAAGAAAAAGGAACTCGTTACCTTTACAAAATCCGGTCTTAAAGGTCTGATGAACTGCACCCATCTTTCCCAGTGTTTCATAAATATGTCTAACTTTAGGTTGAGGGGTAGGTGTTTTAAAACTCTTTAAACTCTTCTTTGTTGCTGTGTTGCTGTGAAACCTAATGTAAGATGAATTTCTTCCACAGGGCCCCCCAGGTTCTGGTTCAGGGATGCCACAAGGGGGACGTGGGCGAGGTAGAGGCCAGGGGAACTGGGGACCTCCAGGAGGAGAGATGACCTTCTCCATTCCTGCACACAAATGTGGACTTGTGATCGGAAGAGGAGGAGAGAATGTTAAGTCCATCAACCAACAGACCGGCGCTTTTGTGGAGATCTCTCGTCAGCCGCCACCAAACGGGGACCCTAACTTTAAACTGTTCATCATCCGAGGGTCCCCACAACAGATCGACCACGCAAAGCAGCTTATAGAAGAGAAGATTGAGGTATGTTTAAGTGAAGAAATGCACCTTTCACACAGCTGTCAAGAGATAAGTGACTCCTAGTTTGATTGTTTTTCTCTTTTTTCTTTTTTTTTCTCCAGGCTCCATTGTGTCCAGTGGGCGGTGGTCCTGGTCCAGGAGGTCCGGGAGGCCCAGGTGGTCCTATGGGTCCCTATAATCCCAACCCTTATAACGCAGGGCCTCCCGGTGGTGCTCCCCAGTAAGTACAAACCACAAACAACATTTGACAGCAGGTATTTTGAGTTTTCCTTTAGGGCATGGGTCTCAAGCTCGCGGGCCACGGGCCAATTGTGGCCCTTTTGACAATATTTTGTGGCCCCCACCTTGATATGAAAGTTTAATGTGAGTTTTATATGAATGGCACTTTAATGTGTTGTGTGTGGAAGGTCCCTTTTAATTACTTTTTTTTTTTTGTGGTAATTTTGTGTCTTTTTTAAAATAATTTTGTCTTTTTTAAATAATTTTGTGTCTTTTTTAAGTAATTTAGTGTTTTTTTCAGTCATTTTGTGTCTTTTTTTTAAAAATATTTATTTGGATAATTCTGTATTTTTTTTGGGGTCATTTTGTTTTTTCTTTAAGTAATTTAGTTTTATTTCTGTCATTTTGTGTCTTTTTGGTAATTCTGTGTTTTTGGTCTTTTTTTGGTCATTTTGTGTCTTTTTTGAGTAATTACATTTTTTTTTTTGGGTCATTTTGTGACTTTTTTTTTTGTTGTAATTTTGTGTCTTTTTTTTGGTCATTTTGTCTTTTTTTTGGTTATTTTGATATTGCCTCCAGCGGCCCCCAGGTAATTTGAGTTTGAGACCCCTGCTTTAGGGGAAACTGAAAAATAGGTATTTATCTACTAGATACTTTATCAATCTATATTTAAAAAACAAAACAAAAAAACCCCTCTACTCTTCTATTTCTCTCTTGTGCATATAGATAGCACTCCTGTAGCAATTACAGATGGCTCTTAAAGTTAAAGTTATGTTCTAACTCGATTCCTGTGGTCTTATTGTAAGTCGCTTTGGACAGAAGCGTCAGAAAAATGACATGTTATGTAAAAATGCTTCTATCCTTCTCTGCAGTGGTGCTGCACCTGCTGGTCCCCAGTACTGTCCTCAGGGTTGGGGAGGGAATACTTACCAGCAATGGCAAGCCCCCGGACCTCATGACCCCAGTGAGTACCTTATTTTATGCTCTCGCTTCCATACTTTGAAATGATAAATGTCTGCTCTCTCCTCAAGTTGTTGAGGCACTTGTTTGTGGTATGCACACTTATTTCAATACTAAATTCATCCTTTTTTGTTTTGTCCTTCCTCCTCATTAGGTAAGGCAGCAGCAGACCCCAATGCAGCGTGGGCAGCGTACTACGCGCAATATTATGGTCAGACACCAGGGGGCGCCATGCCTGCACAGGCTCCAGGAGCCCCTGCACCGGCAGCACCAGGGGACCAGAGCCAAGCACCACAGGCCTCAGGGGGTCAGCCAGACTACACTAAAGCCTGGGAGGAGTACTACAAGAAGATGGGCATGAGTAAGTGTGATTTGTGAGCTTTAAACTACAAGATTTTGTTTGGGAGAGTGTAGTATTGCTTATTTTACGGTGTTGGTAGTCAGTGGTGGAATAAGTATTCAGATCTCTTACTTAAGTAAAAGTACTAATAGCAAACTGTGAAATTACTCCACTACAAGTAAAAGTCCTGCATTCAAAACTTACTGAAGTAAAAGTACAAAAGTATCAGCATCAAAATGCACTTGAAGTATCAAAAGTAAAAGTACTTGTTATGCAAAATAGACCCACTAAGACTGTTTTATATATTCCAAATATATTATTACATTATTATTATTGATGCTTTTATGTAAACAGCCTTTTAATTTTCTTAAGCCAGGGCTCATTTAAACTACTTAATATACTGTTATGAGTCTAATCACTCTAAATTAATCACATTTTTTTCCGTTAAATCTCGACCTGAAAAGTAACTAAAGCTGTCAGCTAAATGTAGTGGAGTAGAAGTATAAAGTTACATAAAATGGAAATACTCAAGTGAAATACAAGTACCTCAAAATTGTACTTAAGTACAGTACTTGAGTAAATGTACTTAGTTACATCCCACCAGTGGTGGAAGAAGTATTCAGATCCCTTACTCAAGTAAAAGTACTAATACAACACTGTGAAATTACTCCACTACAAGTAAAAGTCCTGCATTCAAAACTTACTGAAGTAAAAGTACAAAAGTATCAGCATCAAAATGCACTTAAAGTATCAAAAGTAAAAGTATTCACAATGCATAATGGATTCACTCAGAATGTCCAAATATATTATTGTATTATTTTTGATGCATTTATGTTAGCTTTGAATTTACTGTTGTCAACATAAGGCTCATTTTAACTACTTAATATACTTTTGTGTGGTTTAATTAGTACAAATTTTAAATCTCGACCTGAAAAGTAACTAAAGCTGGCAGCTAAATAAAATGGAAATACTTAAGTAAAGTACAAGTTCCTCAAAATTGTACTTAAGTACAGTACTTGAGTAAATGTACTTAGTTACATCCCACCACTGTTGGTAGTATACTGGGAAATGAAATGAGTTAATGTTTCCAGTAAGAAGTGTTTGTGTGTTATTTTTGCAGCCCAGCCAGCTGGAGGAGCTGCAGCTGCTCCAACTGCAGCAGCAGCAGCAGCAGCAGCAGGTGGAGCTGCAGCTGGAGGCCAGCAGGACTACAGTGCAGCCTGGGCGGAGTACTACAGACAGCAGGCTGCCTACTACGGACAGCCAGGACAGGCGCCTGGACAGGCAGCCGCTCCACAGCAGGGACAACAGGTAGCACATCATGACCACAACAAACATGAAGCCTGTAGCTGCCCAGGTTAAAAACACACATTATTAAAGATCTATAGGGGGAAAGTGTTGTGCTGGGACTCTTCACCAAGGTTATTATAGTTAACGAAAACTAACGGAATAACGAAAACTAGAATTGAAAAAACATTTTCGTTAACTGAAATAAAATAAAAACTAGTGTTTTTAAAAAAACGATAACTAACTGAAACTGTATTTTGTGGTTACAAAACTAACTAAAATTATAGTGAAAATGTCCTTAGTTTTCGTTTTTGTCAACTTTTTTCATTCATAATTCAGTGTTTCTATTTGAACATGCAACACATGGTGAATATGTTTACTGAGACTGGGATGTTTACACTAGAACCAAAATTCAAAACACCCAGAACTGTAAGAGTTAATAACCTTATTGGGGCTGAGATGATAAACCAAAGGAAATAAAGGAAACATTTATTATGACCTCTTTGAATCTGGCACCCAACACATAGCCCATTACAACAAAACCAAAACTAACACTAAAACTAATAAAAACTAAACTAAAACTAAGCATTTTCAAAAAATAAAAACTAAACTAAAACTAGAAAACTCACTCTAAAAACTAACTAAAACTAACTGAATTTGAAAACAAAAATTCACAACGAAATTAAAACTAAAACTAATGAAAAATCCAAAACTATTATAACCTTGCTCTTCACCCGTGAGCGTACTCCGGTTAGGGAATAAGGACACCGTTTTTTACTTTAACTTCTTTATCTTAAACTTTTTCAGCAGCAGGTCAGTACACACACTTATTCAACACATGCTGATTCTAAGGACCCCGAATGTAAACATAGCTGCCCTGTAAACTGCCCGATTCAAACAGACTGAACTAAAAAGTGCTTGAATAAATGATTAACCTGTTTAAATCAACATTATCAATATAATCAAATTAATAGGGTGTATTTGCTGGTCACAAAGGGAATTTATAACACACGCCATTCACTAGCTGAAGTATTCAAGACTCATTTGTACAGGAATGTTTTGCCAACTGTTTACAGCCTTTTGGTTTAGAATAAGATGCAGTGAAAGTCACTTGCATGGTTATTAATTATTGAATCATTCTTGGTGACCCCTGATGTAGGGGTGTGCCATATCGTATCGTTCACGATAATATCGGTATATTTTTTTTTATGGTTAAAAAAAAATGCATATCATGATATTGGCAACATTTCTACTTCTTGATGTAGTGGTGTAAGGTTAACATTAGCTAACAATTAAAGTTGTTTTAATCACAAAAAGCTACTTACTCTCTGTCGCTAAACACATGCAGCTTTCAAAATAAGAGCACGGTGTGTTAACAGAATCCACCACAGAACTTACAAGAAGATTGTCAAAATAAGATGCCTTAAATAAAACATAAAAGAACCTTTATTCTCCTTTTACAAAATGTCATTAAAATATGCCCCCGAAACCCCTAAATGGTTATTTTTTATTATTTGCTCATACATATATTTTATTTTTTATTTGGCAACTGTTGAGATTTGCACTTCACACTACATTTTAGATTTTTATTTATTTATACAGACTAAAAAATATATCCTATTTTCTATATCTTTTTACATATTTTGTAATATCGTCAAGAATATCGTTATCGCAAAAATAGCCTGAAATATCGATATTCTTTTAGGGCCATATGGCCCAGCCCTACCCTGATATTGCCCCAAAGAAAACCCCATGAGGATTCTAGTAAAAAACAACAACTTGGAGAACCATCCACGGTTAAGTACATGGGGGGGAAAAACAAAGTATTAAAAAAAGTTTGACACCTGGCAGGCGTTACTAACTGAAACTGAGTTATCACACACTTTACACATACAATAGTTTTTGTTTGTTTTGTTTTATTAAAGGATCCCTATTAGCTTGTGCCGTGGCAGTTCGCTAGTCTTCCTGGGGTCCACATTCCAACAAGTAATACTCAACAGTCCTACAACAACTTTAAGCACAAAAGTACAAAATTTCATTACAAAATGCAGCACAAATTTAAAAGACAGTTTGTAGAATCAAACCATTGAATTACAGCCATTTGGATTAAATGTTTAGGAATAATTGGTCAAATGCATTTGATCAGAAAACAAATAAAATACAAAAAAAACAAAAAAAAAACAATCCAGCTTTAACCAGTATCATTGATTGTAATCCTGGACATCATGAATCCAGGCAAACATCGCTTCTATAAAGAGTAGTGTCCTTTCAACCAAAATAAACAAAAAAAAATTAAATAAACCCCCCCAAAAAATATAATAAGCCCAACACCTAACATTAACCACTGACAAAGTACATCTTTAATTTCTTTTTGAAGGATATTTAGCTTTTTTCTTGACGGATATCAAGTGGTAAATCATTCCATATATTACTCGCTCTATAAAGCTCTGTTCTTTTCAGAGAATTAGTTCTTGGATGAGCTTGCACAATATCACCCTTGTCTGCCTTCCTGGTGTTATGTTTATGCACAGTATTACAAAAAACTATTTTATCTCTCATGAACTCAGGTCTGTGTGTTGTTGATGTGTTGCTCAGAAATGTCACTGTGCATGAGGCCAGCCTCTTTTCAACATTGAGCCATGATAGGCTAGATTGCATTTTAAGAGTGCTAGTTCTAGACGAGCAACCTAGAACTATACAATAGTAAAGAATGTTCACATTTGTTTCCAAAGCAAAGACTGATTTAAGTTTTGTCTCTTTCCAGGCCCAGTAAACGACTAGCTCGGCCTGTTGGAAGGTCTCAAGCGACGGCTCTCTGGACTTGTTTTTTCTATCAAGAGATTTCCTTTCTGGCTTTAACGAGACAACACCATGGTTTCCTCATCCACCCAGACATTTTCTATTTCAACCTTCCTGATTGTTTTTTAAAATCAAAAATTGAAGAAAAAGGGAACAATTTTGCCCATGCATTGAACAAAGCACTAAATGACTACTTGGGTTATAATTCAGCTTGCCCCTTCACCTCACCCACCCACACCTTGTAATACTTTTGCTCATTTTTAACAAAAAAAAATGAAATAATAAGCATCTTTTGTTTTCAAGTTAGGACAACAGCATTTCAACACTGACTCACATTTAAGTAGTTTTCCTTCAGTTTCCTGAGGGTAAAAAAAACGGTCTAGCAGTATTTTGAAATATATTCAGAAATTATGTTTGTTAAAAAAAGAAGAAAAAAAAGGAAATTCAACATGTTTGGTCCTTTTCTTGTTCTTGGTACTTTTTTTAAACTTCATTTTTTTTAATGAACATTCCCAGTGTTTAAGTTGCAGGCATATTTCTCCCTGCTATCATGATTTCTTATTTTTAATTTTATTCATTGTAATTATTTTCCTTTTTGGGGGGGTTGTGTGTGTCTGTATACAGTAGAAGCTACTGAACAGAGGAATGTGTGCAAGTTGGCTGTAATAAGGCATAAACTGTCCTACAGTATGTAGGCTGGTTGTGTGTGCATGTATGTGTTTGTGTGCTTGACTGCCCTCGGTTTAATTTTTTTGTTGTTCCAATAGATTCTGTTACTGTACGCTGATTTTTTTTCTTTTTTTTTTTTTTTTAGATGTTATTTTTTACAGCTTGTTTTTAAATACTTAAATAAAACATTCAAACTAGAAAATTTCTAAAGAAATTTCGAGTGTGCTTGACTCTGGTCCGTGACTCTACCCGTACATTAGAATACAATTTGAACGGTTTATGCCCAAACTATAAACTATAACTCTGACAGCTTCAGTGAGGGAGAAGACCAATTTTCCTACGTTTCTATGTATAAATGATTTCTGTAGAGTGGTATCTGCGGCCTTGATCGCAGTTTCCAAATTTATTTTTTGAAACAAAATGACCAAAAAAGACACAAAATGACCAAAAAAAGACACAAAATGACCAGAAAACACACAAAATGACCAAAAAAAGACACAAATTGACCAAAAAAAGGAAACAAAATGACCAAAAAAGACACAAAATGACCAAAAAAGACACAAAATGACCAAAAAAAGACACAAATTGACCAAAAAAAGGAAACAAAATGACCAAAAAAGACACAAAATGACCAGAAAACACACAAAATGACTAAAAAAAGACACAAAATTACCCAAAAAAAGACACAAATTGACCAAAAAAAGGAAACAAAATGACCAAAAAAGACACAAATTGACCAAAAAAAGGAAACAAAATGACCAAAAAAGACACAAAATGACCAGAAAACACACAAAATGACTAAAAAAAGACACAAAATGACCCAAAAAAAGACACAAATTGACCAAAAAAAGGAAACAAAATGACCAAAAAAGACACAAATTGACTAAAAAAAGATACAAAATGACTAAAAAAACCCCACAAAATGACCAAAAAAAGACATTAAGTGACCAAAAAGACTAAAACACATGAACACTTTAACACAGTGGAGACAGAGCTGACTTCCAAAATGATTTGGCGACCCCCAGAAATCATCTCGCGACCCCAATTAGGGTCGGGACCCCAAGGTTGAGAATAGCTACATTAGAATACAATTTGAACTGTTTATGCCCAAACTATAACTCTGACAGCTTTTAGCAGACCAATGTGAGGGAGAAGACCAATTTTCCTACGTTTCTATGTATAAATTATTTCTGTAGAGTGGTATCTGCGGCCTTGAGCGCAGTTTCCAAATTTGTTTTTTGACAAATTTTTCTCTCCCTCTGCACTCTAGTGATGATGTCATCCACTCTAGCCTCTCCATAGGGTAACATGGGGGGATTTTTTGGTATTGTATTTCCTATTTTAGACTCGATGCTAAAGTATCATATTAAAACGCCCCATTTGGCTGATATTACACTTTATAATATCCGTGCTGGAAGTGCCCCTGATATAACGCCGTAGTTCTCAACCTTTTTGAGTTGCGACCCCCAATTTAACATGCATGTTGTCCGTGACCCCCACTCACTGAACACAATCTCACACGCACAGTTCAGATCACCCTAAAAAGAAACAAAATGACCAAAAAAAGGAAACAAAATGACCAAAAAAAGACACAAAATGACCAGAAAACACACAAAATGACCAGAAAAAGACACAGAATGACCAGAAAAAGACACAAAATGACCAAAAAAAGACACAAAATTACCCAAAAAAGACACAAAATGACCAGAAAAGAGACAAATTGACTAAAAAAAGATACAGAATGACTAAAAAACCCACAAAATGACCAAAAAAAGACACAAAATGACCAAAAAAAGACACAAAATGACCAGAAAAGACACAAATTGACTAAAAAAAGATACAAAATGACTAAAAAAAACCACAAAATTACTAAAAAAACCCACAAAATGACCAAAAAAAGACACAAATTGACCAAAAAAAAGACACAAATTGACCAAAAAAGACACAAAATGACCAGAAAACACACAAAATGACCAAAAAAAGACACAAATTGACCAAAAAAAGGAAACAAAATGACCAAAAAAGACACAAAATGACTAAAAAAAGACACAAAATGACAAAAAAAACCCACAAAATGACTAAAAAACCCCACAAAATGACTAAAAAAAGACACAATGACCAAAAAAAAGACACAAATTGACCAAAAAAAGGAAACAAAATGACCAAAAAAGACACAAAATGACCAAAAAAGACACATAATGACCAGAAAAGACACAAAATGACTAAAAAAAGATACAAAATGACTAAAAAAACCCACAAAATGACCAAAAAAAGACATTAAGTGACCAAAAAGACTAAAACACATGAACACTTTAACACAGTGGAGACAGAGCTGACTTCCAAAATGATTTGGCGACCCCCAGAAATCATCTCGTGACCCCAATTGGGGTCCCGACCCCAAGGTTGAGAATAGCTGATATAACGTATGTACCTGGGTTAGTAGTGGCTCCACAGATGTAGTTTTGGGGGGGACATGTCCCCTGCACTTTTTCAAAAGGCCGTTTTTGTCCCCTGCAGTTTTTACTGTCCAAAAGAGATGTCTAAAAGAAGTAAAGTGGACATTAGAGACTTCTTTAGAAGTCAGTGTAAATTACTCAGATTACAGCCATCCTGAAACACCTTCACCGGCATCCACTTCAAGATCCTTCTCATCAATTACAAAGCTCTCAATCTTGTAAAGTGTATGAGTTTTAAAGTGCTGGTAAATAAAATGTATTATTATTGTAACTGTAGAAGCTCAACAGTGCAGAGATTTTAAAAAAGCTTATATTTAATGCCAAAGAGATGCACTTTTGATTATTTTTATTCATTATTTTCATGTGTGTTGAAAGGCAGCAACTGTTTAAAAAAAAAACACTTAACACTGAAATATTTAGGGAAAAATAGCCTACAATAAAACCTCAGACTACAAATGTGATTTTATACATCCATACTCATGATAATTGTGAAACTAAGTTTTTTCCTCTATAACAGTATCATCAAAATTGATGATTGTTACACTGCAAATTGTCACACAGTTCACGTCATCCATCAATATATTTTTGTCAGTGATAATGTTTTGCTACATGCTTTACAAAAGGTCATACAAAAAAGGGAACAGTAAACTTAAAAAGCAACAATAGAAAACTAGAACTACTAGAAAACACAATGAACTGATTTTGAGTTTGAGTTTTATTAAAGATCCTTGTGTCCTCCCCCCCACCCCCACGTCTGAAATCAAAATTTCGTCCATTTTTTATTTATTTATTTATTTATTTTATTTATTGTTGTTTGCACTTAAAAAACATACAATCGTTAGGAAATAACAGTACAAGAAACAGTAAAAGAAAATGCAGGAAAGATCAAAAAGCCCAAAGGGCTTATATATAGACGACCCTCCCTCTTAAACCTATAAGTAACTATACTTTACTTAAATTACATAGCTAGATGAAAATAAAAAAATACAAACAAAATACAAACAAAACAAATACAAAGGTGTAAAACATCTATAGCATGGGTCTCAAACTCGCGGGCCAATTGTGGCCCTCGTGACGATATTTTGTGGCCCCCACCTTGATATGAAAGTTTAATGTGAGTTTTATATGAATGGCACTTTACCGTGTTGTGTGTATAAGGTCCCTTTAATTACTTTTTTTTTGTGGTAATTTTGTGTCTTTTTTAAATACTTTTGTGTCTTTTTTTAGGTAATTTTGTGTCCTTTTTTTGGGTCATTTTGTGTCTTTTTTGGGTCATTTTGTGTCTTTAAAAAAATAATTTTGTGTCTTTTTAAAGTAATTTAGTGTTTTTTTTCTGTCATTTTGTCTTTTTTGGTAATTCGGTGTATTTTTGGCCATTTTGTGTCTTTAAAGTAATTTAATGTTTTTTCTGTCATTTTGTCTTTTTTGGTAATTTTGTGTCTTTTTTTTGGTAATTTTGTGTCTTTTTTTTTTAAGTAATTATGTGTCTTTTTTTGGTCATTTTGTGTCTTTTTTTAAATACTTTTGTGTCTTTTTTTTTATAATTGTGTGTCTTTTTTTGTAATTTTGTGTCTTTTTTTAGGTAATTTTGTGTCCTTTTTTTGGGTAATTTTGTGTCTTTTTAAAGTAATTTTGTGTCTTTAAAAAAATAATTTTGTGTCTTTTTAAAGTAATTTAGTGTTTTTTTCTGTCATTTTGTCTTTTGGTAATTTGGTGTATTTTTGGCCATTTTGTGTCTTTAAAGTAATTTAGTGTTTTTTTCTGTCATTTTGTCTCTTTTTTGGTAATTTTGTGTCTTTTTTTTGGTAATTTTGTGTCTTTTTTTTTTTTTTTTTAAGTAATTATGTGTCTTTTTTTTTTTGGGTCATTTTGTGTCTTTTTTACGTAATTTAGTTTTTTTTCTGTCATTTTTTTTCTTTTTTTGGTCACTTTGATACTGACTCCAGCGGTAATTTGAGTTTGAGACCAGTGGCGGTTCTAAACCAATTTTAATGTGGGGGCCAAGGAGGGGCCAGTGTTTAATCAGAGGGGCACATTAGCACATGAAAAAATGGCAAAGATGATATTTAAGTATTCAAAATCTTTGAATGTCTTGAAAAAGACACAAAATTACCAAAAAAGACACAAAATGAGAAGACAGAATAACAAAAAAACCCACAGAAGACATAAAAATGACAAAAAAAGATACAAAATGACTAAAAAGAGACACAAAATGACAAAAAAGACACAAAATGACCAAAAAAGACACAAAATGAGAAGACATAATAACCAAGAAAAACACCCCACAGAAGACATAAAAATGACAAAAAAAGACACAAAATGACCAAAAAAAGAAGACACAAAATAACTAAAACAGACACAAAAAAGACACATAAATGGCAGCAATGACAAAAAAAAAAACACAAAATGACAAAAAAAAAAGACAACATAACTAAAAAATACACAACAACAGACAAAAAAAGACCAAAAAAAGACACAAAAAGACACAAAAAAGACACAAATGACCAAAAAAGACACAAATTGACTTAGAGAGTTAAACTATTATACAATGTAACATTCTGGGTTCCTTTTGTGTACAATGAGATATTGTTTGAACAAAAAAAAGGTAAGAAATGTTCCATTGTTCATTGTTATAAATTGATAATTTTAGTGTTAATTTGACACAGGGGCCACAGCAGGGGCCAAAGGCTTCTTCACAGGGGCAGTGGCCCCTGGAGGCCCCTGTGTAGAACCGCCCCTGTTTGAGACCCCTGATCTATAGGGATTAAAAAAATCCTCTTTAAAAGTATTTAAAGAGGAACATGATCCTGTTAGATGTTTTATGTCATTCCACAGCACCACTACATTTCCTCCCTGAGTGGCTCCTTCCTGCGGGGTGTCCCCTCTGCGCTGCCCTCCCTTTGTTTTGGTTTTGATGGATGTCTTTTTTTGTAATTTTGTGTCTTTTTTTAGGTAATTTTGTGTCCTTTTTTTGGGTAATTTTGTGTCTTTTTTGGGTCATTTTGTGTCTTTTTTGGGTCATTTTGTGTCTTTAAAAAAATAATTTTGTGTCTTTTTAAAGTAATTTAGTGTTTATTTCTGTCATTTTGTCTCTTTTTTGGTAATTTTGTGTCTTTTTTACGTAATTTAGTTTTTTTTTCCTGTCATTTTGTCTTTTTTGGTAATTCGGTGTATTTTTGGCCATTTTGTGTCTTTAAAGTAATTTAGTGTTTTTTTCTGTCATTTTGTCTCTTTTTTGGTAATTTTGTGTCTTTTTTTTTGTCATTTTGTGTCTTTTTTACGTAATTTAGTTTTTTTTCTGTCATTTTTTGTCTTTTTTTGGTCACTTTGATACTGACTCCAGCGGCCCCCAGGTAATTTGAGTTTGAGACCCCTGATCTATAGGGATTAAAAAAACTCCTCTTTAAAAGTATTTAAAGAGGAACATGATCCTGTTAGATGTTTTATGTCACTCCACAGCACCACAACATTCCCTCCCTGAGTGGCTCCTTCCTGCGGGGTGTCACCTCTGCGCTGCCCTCCCTTTGTTTTGGTTTTGATGGATGTGCCCGCCGGTAAGTGACGTAGTCACGTGGCGGCTTTGGACCAATCGCGGGGCGGCGCTGGCTGCAGCAGGAAGTGAAGCGGTCACGTGGCGGCTCTGGACCAATCGCGGGGCGGCGCTGGCTGCAGCGGGGACAACAGTGGAGTGGGAGATGGCGCCCAGCTCCAAATCAGAAAAGGACGACAGCAAGCAGAAAGCTCAGAGAAAGCACAAAGACCATGTCGTGAAACTTCTCATGCGTGGGAAGGTAGGCGTGAATCCACAAACCCGCGTGACAGAAAACACGAAAAATTGGTTGTTCGGAGTCCCTGTTGCCAGGAGCTTCTGATGCTAGCTGCTAGCTAACGTTAGCTCGGATGCTAACCTCTCATAACAGACGGAGCTCATTAACAAATGCTACAATATAATATATGTAATAACACTTTGAGTTTCCGCTGCTTTTAGTCACGTGTCTTAGTATTTGTCTACCTTGGTGTTGTTTGCTAACATGCTCATAGACACCTGCTTGTAAATTAACAATGTTAGCATGCTAGCTAAGTCGTTAGCTTCAGCTAAACAGCAACCTGCAGCACTAATTATAACTTCTACCCTCAGGCGAGTATTACACACCAGGGATGGCTGTTGGCATAGTAATAACACTGTGTGTACATTATGTGACTTAAGAGAAATAAATGACTTAGGCTATTTTTTGAACATGCCTTTGTGACTTAAGCAAGATATGGTAACACTTTATTTTGAAGGTGTCTACATAAGAGTCACACAAGCCTGTCAGAAACATGACATGACAAGTATCATGAGCATCAATGTTACTTCAAAGTGTCATTAATGTTCATGTCATGTTTATGACAGGCTCATGTCACTCTTATGTAGACACCTTCAAAATAAAGTGTTACCATATCTTGCTAAAGTCACAAAGGCATGTTCAAAAAATAGCCTAAGTCACATTTTATTTTGACTTAGGCATAATAAATCCGCTTAAGTCACACACTTGACATAGGCCATTATCTTAAAGGGGAAAAATCACATGATCTGATCAACTGAGGATGTAAAAAAAACAAAAACAATTTTGACAAAAAATGACTTAGGCGATTATTTTAACAGTGTGACGATATATCTCCTTTATTTAACCAGGTAAAAGTCACGTTGAGATAAAAAAAATCTCTTTTTCAAGAGAGACCTGGCCAAGAAAGCACCATAAAAAGTGACAACATTTAAACACAGTTAACATAAACAATTAAATACAAATACATTATCACAACAACAGTGAAGGAGCCTCAGTAGAGACTCATACGGAGCAGTCACACTGAACAAGAGAAATTATTTCTTTATCCGTTAGAATCGATTTAAATCTACCGATTGTGATCAACTCAATTTCAAGTCATTTTGCAGATTGTTCCATGATAAAGCGGCGTAACTAATAGCTTTCTGACGTAACTCAGTTCTCACTCTTGGCTCCAGCATCTGGACAATATTTTGTGAGCGTAGACCATGTTTAGCTTGGTTTCAACACACGTATGCACACAGGAATAAGAATACATTTATAGATAAAAACTAACCAACTAACTTTAATCACGTAACCATTTAACTTAAACAACTGATATGCTGTGTGTGTTAAATGCCTGGGTTAAGGTATGTTAATGTACATTGAATGAAGCAGAATTTCCTGAGTAGTTTTGTTTTTTAACCAGAACCATCACTGCAATTCCCATCATTACTTCTACACCTGTTTGCTTTCTGTTGACTCCTATATATGTGTGTGTTTATTCCGTGGTCTACATCTGTATCCGTTCTCTGTTCTGCAGCTGTCAGGACAGTTTTCTCAGCGCATGTTCAGGAAGCTGCCACCTCGAGTGTGTGTCCCACTGAAGAATATTGTCAGCGAGGAGTTCCTGAGAGCAGGGTCAGTGTTTGTTTACACTAAGTGGGTTTGTTGTCATTAATCCTCTGGAGTCAGAGAAAGCACGGGCACATTACTTCTTCATGACGTCACAACATAAAAAAAAAAGTGGCAACGTCAAGTCACCTTCCCTCTAAAGCAGCTGTTCTCAACCTTGAGGTCGGGACCCCAATTGGGGTCGCGAGATGATTTCTGGGGGTCGCCAAATCATTTTGGAAGTCAGCTCTGTCTCCACTGTGTTAAAGTGTTCATGTGTTCTAGTATTTTTGGTCTTTTTGGTCATTTTGTGTCTTTTTTCGGTCATTTCGTTTCTTTTCTGGTGAATTTGTGTCTTTTTTGGTCATTTTGTTTCCTTTTTTTGGTCATTTTGTGTCTTTTTTGGTCATTTTGTGTCTTTTTTGGTCATTTTGTGTCTTTTTTCTGTCATTTTGTTTCTTTTCTGGTGAATTTGTGTCTTTCTTTGGTCATTTTGTTTCTTTTCTGGTGAATTTGTGTCTTTTTTGGTCATTTTGTTTCCTTTTTTTGGTCATTTTGTGTCTTTTTTGGTCATTTTGTTTCCTTTTTTTGGTCATTTTGTGTCTTTTTTGGTAATTTTGTTTCTTTTTTGGTCAATTTGTGTCTTTTTTTCTGTCATTTTGTTTCTTTTCTGGTGAATTTGTGTCTTTTTTTCTGTCATTTTGTTTCTTTTCTGGTGAATTAGTGTCTTTTTTGGTCATTTTGTTTCCTTTTTTTGGTCATTTTGTGTCTTTTTTGGTAATTTTGTTTCTTTTTTTGGGCCATTTTGTTTCTTTTTTGGTCAATTTGTGTCTTTTTGTGGTCATTTTTGTCATTTGGGGGTCAATTTGAGTCATTTTTTGCTTAATTTTATGTAATTTTTTGATCATTGTGGTCAATTTGATTATTTTTTGGGTAATTTTGTGTCTTTTCTGACAAATCCCAAAGTTTCAAGTTGTTACTTTCCAAGGAGTCTCTGGCTTGAAGCTGACTGTTACACACTCAGGAGGTCAGAATGGACCTTTAAACTTATAGCAAAGGACTTAAAAGTAACAATAAAATATAAAGTGAGCGGGGGTCGCGGACAACATGCATGTTAAATTGGGGGTCGCGACTCAAAAAGGTTGAGAACTACTGATCTAAAGGACCGGCTTGAAACTCCAGTTTTCGTTTAATGATGATAGACCAAGTAAAACGGAGATACGGTCAAATATATTTAGTATAAAAATATAGAACTTATGTTATATTTGCAACCTGTAAACACATTTGCAACATTTAAAACTCATTGAGCTTTATTGTTTTGAAATTTTAAAAAAACCCACATCATTTTCAAAATCAGATTCTAATGTTTGTTGTTTTTTTGTTTCTTTTGGGTTCAAAATGTTAATCCAGTCAGTCAAAGTGAAACAAATATTATCAGGTTATATAAGTGATAGTGATGTTATATATGTTAAATATGCATGCTACATATTTTTTCTCAAGCGGCAGAATGAAAAGTATTTAAAAAATGGACAAAATAGCCCAAGACTCCAAAGGTTTAAGTACCATGCCTAATTAATTATAGGTTGAGTTTAATTTTAATGTATGTTCAATGTACAGTCATAGAAAAAAAACATTAGACCACCCTTGTTTTCTTCACGTTCTTGTTCATTTTAATGCCTGCTACAACTAAAGGTCCATTTGTTTGGACAAATATAATGATAACAACAAAAAATAGCTGGTAAGAGTTTAATTTAAGAGCTGATATCTAGACATTTAACATGATTTTCAGTACCAGGTATTAAAATGAACAAGAAATTGAAGAAAAGGGTAGTCTAATATGTTTTTCCATGATATACAGTGGACTGCAGTACTTGTTGTTTAGCTCACTAAGAGCATTTTAAAACAAATGGTGTATGACTCAGGACTGTTAATGCTCTCTATGACTATGATGCTGCTAGTACAGGCAATGATAAGCACTCCCAGTTCATTTTCTCAGTCATACAGGTCCAATGCCAAAGCTTTATAATTTGCAAATATTAAATCTGTATACCTCCCTAAGAGGAACTCATTAGGGCCATTTTTATCTAAGATAACATTTGGCCAGGCACTACTTCTGCAGAACTCTATTGACCATTTGGTTTATAAAATGTCAAAAGATGACTTTAAGACTTATTTTAAATTTCATTCTCAGATTCACTCTTATTCAACGCGTCAATCTTTAGATCTTCATCCTCCAAGATTTCTGACATGTAGAGGTCAATTTATTGTTCAATTTAAGGGGAACAAATTATGGATAAATACCTTTTCCCATCTGGCAAAGAACTCCATCTCTGTAAAATGCTTCAAAAGATGTCTGAAAGCTCATTTAACTGCTGTTTTAAAATTCTAATTCACACACAAATACAATTTTAACATGTTCATTTTTGTTTTTAATTGTTTTTGTTATTGTCATTATAACTTGTTGATGTTATACATTTGTTTTTTCTATTATCAGTTTGTTACTTTCTAATAACTATGAAATTTTAGGTGGAGGCTTTAAATAAATAAGCCCATGTGGGTTTTCTGCCTCTCCCTGCACTTTACATTATATGTTATCTTTGTCATTTTATGTAATTCTAACTGTGCAAATAAAATAAAACAAACAAATAAATGCAGAAATATGATAATTTCACTTTCTCAAAGATGATGTCTTGTCAGTTCAAAACCCAAAGATATTTTGTTTGAATTGGTAAAAAAAAAAAAAACCCAGAAAAGCAGTAAAGTAATTGTCTGCTATTTTTTGCATGAAAAATTATCTTAGCGATTAATCAATTATCAAAATTGACTAATTGCACCTCTCCTAAGGACCATCCAGAGTGATGATTAATCACGTTTAATATTGTTTATTACGTATTAATGTTGTAACTGAGGCATGTATTTCAGTGGAGTGTCTTTCTGGTTCCAGACATGTTTTTCTTGGCTTCACCAAATGTGGCCGCTACGTTCTGTCCTACACCAGCGACTGTGGAGAAGATGATGACTTCTCTTTCTATACCTACCATCTCTACTGGTGGGAGTTCAACCTGCACAGTCGACTCAAACAGGTAGAGCAAAATGCACTTTATGTGTTTTTTATGCACACTGTTCATTGCACCTTATTTGTTTCATAGCACCAACATTTTTATACTGTATATTCATATTTATTCTGCACTGGAATTCTATTCTACTCCTTAATACATACTCCTTCTTTAGACACTTTATTTTTTATTGTATTTTATTGTATTTTTATATTTTATTGCTTGAAGTATGCCTAGGTTGTTCTTTTTATTTAATTATTTAATTGTGTTGTCATTGTCTCTGTGTGTAATGCTGCTGATACACTGTAATTTCCCAGCTTGGGATAAATAAAGTCTATCTATCTATCTATCTATCAGCAATGTACTCACTAGAAATCATCTTATTGTGTAGATGTCTTGTTCTTTGTCTCATATCTTCTTCTTCTTCTCTGTAGGTCCATCATGTCCGTCTGTTTGCAGGAGAGGAGATCTACAGCGACCTGTACCTGACTGTGTGTGAGTGGCCCAATGACCACTCCAAGATAGTCATCTTCGGCTTCAAGTAAGCAGAATAATTAGGAAAAATCATCAGAAAAATGGAGTCTCAGTAATGATATTTAATGCATGTGTGTGTGTGGTTCTACCTGCCAGTACTCGCAGTTCCAGCTCTGTTCTGATGAACCTGATGATGAGTGATGAGAACAACAGAGACATCTACATCACTATCGCCTCCATGCCTCCTCCCAAGCCTTGCTCCTACTGCTGCCCAGTGCCCTCAGCTACAACCATACGCACAGGTACACACACACACACACACACACACACACACACACACACACACACACACCGTTAAACTAGCTTACTGTTGTCACTGCCTCCATCTTTCTCTCCCTCGTCCGACTCCATCCGTTTCCAGTGGTGGGATGTAACTAAGTACATTTACTCAGTATTTCCATTTTATGTAACTTTTTACTTCTACTCCACTACATTTAGCTGACAGCTTTAGTTACTTTTCAGGTTGAGATTTAACGCAAAAAATGTGATTAATTTAGAGTGATTAGACTCATAACAGTATATTAAGTAGTTTAAATGAGCCCTGGCTTAAGAAAATGAAAAGGCTGTTTACATAAAAGCATCAATAATAATAATGTAATAATATATTTGGAATATATAAAACAGTCTAAGTGGGTCTATTTTGCATAACAAGTACTTTTACTTTTGATACTTCAAGTACATTTTGATGCTGATACTTTTGTACTTTTACTTCAGTAAGTTTTGAATGCAGGACTTTTACTCGTAGTGGAGTAATTTCACAGTTTGCTATTAGTACTTTTACTTGAGTAAGGGATCTGAATACTTATTCCACCACTGTCCGTGTCTCTCCCCAGGAGGAGAGTGTCTGGAGCACGGCTATGTGCTGAACAGCAGGTACCAGGTGGTGTACCCCTTCCCCACTTTCCAGCCCGCTTTCCAGCTGAAGAAGGACCAGGTGATCCTGTTAAACACCAGCTACTCTCTGGTGGCCTGCGGCATCTCACTCTGCCCAGGTAACAGCTCTACACTAACAGCAGCACAGCACATTGTTAGTCCTCGTCTGTTTCTTAGGCCTTGAATTAGACTATGGATGTAAGACCATCAGATGAGGCAGATGATACCTTCCTGTCCAGGGTTTATAGTATATGACAGTATTTGTGCTTAAAAAAAACTAAATTGGTGTAAGGAGGGACAATGTCACACCAGGTCAACAAATACCAGAAAAGGTTGACATGCTAATCTCTGTTGTGTCCAAAATACCAAATTTTGTTCCATTGTGTCAATGCCATAAATTAGATAAATTGACCAGTCGTTAATACAAGTTCTCAATAAATCAGGCTCCGTTTACACGAGGACGGTCTGAACAGAAGACGCAAAAGTGGCGCCGCGTCTTCACTTTTTATTCCTCGTTTAGACGAGCGTTTTCAGGAGGAAATCTGCTGCATACGGTGATCTAAAGTGTGTGAAATGTGATTGTATGCAGCCAGGCGGCATCACTTAAAGCCATAAGAGCATCTTTGGGCATGCAGAAGTTTTCACACCACACATTTTCATCAGCTACTCCTTCCACAAAGTTCTCCTCCATCACTAGATCTCCCAGGTCTCGTTCACAGCCGTCTGGCTCCTCCCACCAATCGCTGCATCCAGAATGTGATGGAGGTAATTCCAGATCCTTCTCTGTTCACTAATACTATCTGTACATATCCTGGACATTTGGTGGAAAGACTCCTGTAAGTTTATTAGAGCTGCCAGAGCAGCTTGAAGGTCCCACCATGGAAATAATCCCACGTTTCTTTATTTCCTGTTCCTTCCTGTTTCCTTGTCCAGATCAGAGTTTTGTGTCTTGTCAGTGTAGACGACACGCTACGGTGGGGAGAGGATTCAACTTTTACACTTTGGAGGGTGGTTTCGTCTTGCGTCTTTAAGCCCCCAAAACGCCGTCAACGTCTAAACGAAAGGCACTTCCCATAAAATATTTTGTCGTTTTTACCCGCAAGGGTCCTGGTGTAAACGGGGCCTCAGATACTCATTGCTCCGCTGTATAATTCTTTGTTACCAGGCTGATGTTTTGTTTCTTTAAATGTCTCCTGCAGGTAAACAGGGTCAGTCCTCACAGATCCTTTACACTAAGAGAGTAGCTCTGTCCAGTCCAGCCTCCACATCATCTTCTTCCTCCACCTCCTCGGCCTCCTCTTCCTCGCTACCTCAGGGATCTCCAGAAAGCCGATTGCCGCCCAGCAGACCTCCTTCGGTCCCCTCGTCTCCCATCCAGTCACAAGCAGCAGTGCGAGCCCGGGAGTTTGCAGCAGACCTGTTCAGGCGAGCCCAGGGGGGCGGAGCCAGAGACAGCGAGGGCCCGGCAGAGAGGAGATCAGCTGATGGAGCTGAGAAGGAGGCAGCACAGACTCCTGGAGACAAAGGGATAACTGTAGAGAGGAGGCGAGGCGAGGAGGAGAAACGGACTAGTTTACCACCAGCGTCTACTTCAGGAGGGAGCCACAGTTTGCCTCAGTGCTCTGAACAAGTCATGTCTCCTGCCTCCTCTTCCTCGTCCCCTTCATCTCCTCCCACCCCGTCCTCCTCTCAGGAGGCCGGCCCCAGCGAGCCGGGGTACGTCAACTATTCACGTCTGCACTACCGCCTCCAACAGCCAGGGGCAGCAGAGCAGAACACAGGAGGCGCAGGAGGTGAGAGGAAGAAAAAAAGGTGTCTAAAAACAAGATAAAAACAGTAAATCTGAGGGAAATGATCTTACTGCATGGACAGATAATTTACCTTGACAAGATTTCTTGGATTAAGATTATTAAATCTAGAAATAAGCATGTTGAACACTTAAAATAAGAAATTAACTCTTAAAACAAGATAGATTAAAGCTGCCAGCAGTGATGAACTGGCCCGAGCAGAGTGACCTGATGATTATTCGGTTCTTACCAAAATAAAAAAAACAGTTTTGTCTTTTTTTTGTGTTTTTTGTCTTTTTGTGTCTTTTTTGTATCTTTTTTTGTCTTTTTGTGTCTTTTTTGTATTTTTTTTGGTAATTTTGTGTCTTTTTTGGTCTTTTTGTGTCATTTTTTGGTAATTTTGTGTCTTTTTTGGTATTTTTGTGTCTTTTTTTTATCTTTTTGTGTCTTTTTTTAGTCTTTTTGGTATTGTTGTGTCTTTTTACATATTCTTTTGGTCACAAAATGACCAAAAAAGACAAAAAATGTACAAAAGAGATAAATTAAAGCTGCCAGCAGCGATGAACTGAACAGAGCAGAGTGACCTGCAAATGATTTGTTACTTACCAAGATTAAAAAAAACTTTAAATTTAGAAGTGTTACATAATCTATCTTGTTTGAACAGTTAATTTCTTATTTTAAGTGTTCAACATGCTTATTTCTAGATTTAACAATCTGAATTTAAGAAATCTTGTCAAGGTAAATTATCTGTCCATGCAGCAAGATCATTTCCCTCAGATTTACTGTTTTATCTTGTTTTTAGACTAAACACCTTTTTTGCAGTGCAGAATTAATGATAAATAACGTCAGATCAAGTGTGAAGCTGCTGACTGTGATTCTTCTTCTCTGTTTCTGCTCCTGCAGGTTATGAAGACGATAAAGTTCAGCTCCCTTTCACAGTCACGGACCTTAAAGGACGAAACCTGCAGCTGGTCACCGGACCACACAACGGACAGGTGAGTGTTTGCTTCAGCATTTCTGTTGTTATAAAGTCAAAAACTTTGGAGTATAAATATCAAATTGCCTACATGTCCTGGAATCAGTGGTCATTATTCAGCTGAATGGAATTATGTCAGAGTATCAGTCCGGTTTTCCATAAAAAGTCCTAGTAGAATTTCAACTGTTACTGTACTGTTCTCATCAGAGTTATGAAACAGGAAGCTAAACTAATTTCTCCAAAAATCTCCTCCAATGATCAGGCTGTTTGAAGTACTTGGCAGGATTTTAATGAAGAAAAGGTAAAACTGAAAATAAACCAATAATACAGACAATATTAACCATTTGCATGAGTCAAATATACCTTAAAACATGTTAAATCCTCCTAAACTAATATACAAATACAAATAAACATACTCACTGGCAATGCCACAAGAATAAAGAAGGATGAGGATTGTTGCTCTACCGCATAACAAAACAGGACTCCTCTAACCTTAAGGAGACCGGAGAGTCACCAAAATAAAAGTCACCTCTTCAAAATAAAAGTTCTTCCATTTCTACCAACTGTTACATGACAGTTACATTTTTTTTGGGAAAGATTTAATTTCCAGTTTGGACAGTAAGACACATTGTGTTTCCATATTCATGCAAGTCTCTGGAACAGTTGATCATTATTTAATCTTAGCAAGGAAGCAAGTTTTGATCCCTGCTGTGGGTTAGTGTTGTTCAGAGTAAAGCAATAAAGCCCAACAGGTTTTGGTTCTCAGTGATGTGAGAAAAGCTAAGGGGCGTTCACAGAGTACCTGAAACCACATTAGCTATTCTAAAACATCAGTAAACCACATTAGCTATTCTAAAACATCAGTAAACTACATTAACTATTCTAAAACATCAGTAAACGGCCTCGAGTAGTTTATTGCTATTATAAAACGGCTACTTCATATACCTGGAAATATTTCAGAAAATAAACATACAACTAAACAAAATGAAGTCATTTATTGATAACAAATAATCATCCTTCTGACATTTAGCAGAATGGTTGCCTAGCAACACGCAGCTTGTCTTCTTTGACCATCTCAATCAGTAAAAGAAGACACAACAAAATTTGACATTTTGAAAACAGTTTGACATTTTACCGCTGTAACGCTGATGTAATGCTGTGATGTCACTGCTGGGTGTTTATTTTCCAACGGCTTTGAAAAGCAGCAAGAACCAGATCTATCCGTTTTATAAGTCTAATTAAATATGTCACTTTCAAATCAGTCAATCGACTGGAAGACCATCTTCAGTAATGTCAGCCTGTTAACCTGCCTCTAACTTCTGTAACAGAAGGTGCATTCAGAGTAACTTCAAACAGAGGAAGCATAATTAGTTAATTAATTAATTAAAGGAAGTAATGAGGGCTTGTGTGTTTGATCTTGTCACTTTTTCCTCCCAAAATATTTTTTATTTAAAACCGTATAATAAATTACACAACAATAAGCATGTAGCTGTACATTTAATTTGTTTTCTTACACTGATAACAATGGATATATAAAAAAATAAGAAAAGAAACACTCAAAGAATAAACATAAAAGAAAAAAATAAACCAAACCACATCATTTATTTAAGGGAGGATTAGGAGATAATTTCCTTTTACACTAATTTTGTGTCCCAAAGATTCAAGTTTGCTTACGTTTGACCCTGTGTGTGTGTGTGTGTGTGTGTGTGTGTGTGTGTGTGTGTGTGTGTGTGTGTGTGTGTGTGTGTGTGTGTGTGTGTGTGTGTGTGTGTGTGTGTGTGTGTGTGTGTGTGTGTGTGTGTGTGTGTGTGTGTGTGTGTGTGTGTGTGTGTGTGTGTGTGTGTGTGTGTGTGTGTGTGTGTGTGTGTGTGTGTGTGTGTGTGTGTGTGTGTGTGTGTGTGTTCTCTCCTGCAGAGTGTGTGTGTGGAGCAGCTGACTCTAGACTTTGAGTATCTGATCAATGAGGTGATCAGGAGCGATGCTGCCTGGGCTCCTCAGTTCTGCTCCTTCAGTGACTACGATGTTGTCATATTAGAGGTTAGTACACACACACACACACACACACACACACACACACAGACACACACACACCCACACACACACAGTCCCAGCTAGGCAAGAATCTTTGGCTTTCTTTTTACTTTTTTACCCTTTCATTTGTCTTTTTTATCTCTAACTCTGTTTTGGATTGAGTTTTTATTACTATTTTATTCTATTTTATTTTATTGTTTTACTGTTTTTAGTATTTTATTCTTTTTATTGTTTTTATTATTCCCAGTTGTGTACGATTTATTCTATTTTAATAACTGTACAGCACTTTGGTCAACTGAGGTTGTTTTTAAATGTGCTCTATAAATAAACTTTGACTTGACTTGACTTGACACACACACACACACACACACACACACACACCCAGAACGCAATGATTGTGAGTCTTAATAACAAGTCTTATTAAAATGATGTCTGTGGGTGAAATGTATTCTACGTAGCTATACAACATAATCTCTTGAGTTGTCTGGTACACAGTTGTTGACTTTGGAACAGAAGTAATTTCTGGGCTTTTAATATACACTACTGGTCAAAAGTTTTAGAACACACCAACTTTTCCAGAATTTAATTGAAAATTATCCAGTTTAATGTCTCAGTGTACTCTGAAATTAATGCACATTTGCAACATTTAAAATTCTTTATTGAGCATGATAGTGTTTTGAAAGTAAAAAAAAGATTCAAAATCACATTTTATGTTGGACTAAAGGACTAAAAAAAGACACAAAATGACCAAAAAAAGACACCAAAAGACAAAAAATGACACAAAAAAAACCCAAAATGACAAAAAAAAGACACAAAATGACTTACAAAGACATGAAAAGAATTAAAAATAGCCCAAGACTCCATAGAGTTAAGTTGTTAACCCATTTCTTGTTCCCTGAAAAAGGCCTACTTGTATAATTCTGAAATGTACATTATTTTCCAGTTTTGGTTAAGCTTACCTTTTTTTATTTACCTCTGGCAGTTCACCACTTACCTTTGGACCCTTTCAAGCTGTTCATTTGACTTGAACTGCTTGAATTTCAATAAAAAACTGGAAAAATTGGGGTGTTCTAAAACTTTTGACCGGTAGTGTATGTGTTACTGTGAAGCTTTTATCAGTGAGGGCAGTAAATGTGAATTCAGTAATGTCACATACTTAACTTCACATGCGTTTCTTAGATAATGTGTGTTTGATGTGTATCAGGTGTGTCCTGAAACCAACACTGTGATGATCAACATCGGTCTGCTGCTGCTGGCCTTCTCCAACTCAGACGAGGAGCACTGCAGGTACGTTTAAATCAGCCCCAAGCCTCATTCAGCCTGCATCTGTCTCCTTTATCTAACTATGTGTTTCATTCTTTATGTTCCAGGCCAAACACGTATCATTCCAACCTGCAGGTGAGCTGGGACCTAAACACAGGCGTGTGTCGCACTGTGGGTGTAGGTGACCTTACAGAGGTCAAGGGTCAGACCAGGTGAGGAACTACTGCCACACACACAAAAACACACACTTCCTGTCTGCCTCCATCTTGTTTGATTCTGTTCTGTTAAATGTATCTGTACTGACTAAGTCCTAAAAGAAGACTAGTACTGGTTGCTAATACGGATGATTTAGTTTAGACGCACGCCCAGTTCAAAACGGAGGCACAAACGGGGCACAAACTAGGCACAAACTGGGCACACACTAGGCACAAACTGGGCAAAAACTAGGCACAAACGGGGCACAAACGGGGCATAAACGGGGCACAAACGAGGCACAAAAGGGGCACAAACTAGGCACAAACGGGGCACAAACGAGGCACAAACTAGGCACAAACTAGGCACAAACTGGGCACAAACTAGGCACAAACTGGGCACAAACTGGGCACAAACTGGGCACAAACTGGGCACAACCTAGGCACAAACTGGGCACATACCGGGCACAAACTAGGCACAAACTGGGCACATACTGGGCACAAACTGGGCACAAACTAGGCACATACTGGGCACAAACGGGGCACAAACGGGGCACAAACGGGGCACAAACGGGGCACAAACTGGGCACAAACTGGGCACATACTGGGCACATACTGGGCACAAACTGGGCACAAACTGGGCACAAACTAGGCACAAACTAGGCACAAACGGGGCACAAACGGGGCACATACTGGGCACAAACTGGGCACATACTGGGCACAAACTGGGCACAAACTAGGCACAAACTGGGCACAAACTGGGCACAAACTGGGCACAAACTGGGCACAAACGGGGCACAAACTGGGCACAAACTGGGCACAAACTGGGCACAAACTAGGCACATACTGGGCACATACTGGGCACAAACTGGGCACAAACTGGGCACAAACTAGGCACAAACGGGGCACATACTGGGCACAAACTGGGCACAAACTAGGCACATACTGGGCACAAACTGGGCACAAACTAGGCAAAAAACTGGGCACAATCAGGGCACAAACTGGGCACAAACTGGGCACATACTGGGCACAAACTGGGCACAAACTAGGCACATACTGGGCACAAACTGGGCACAAACTAGGCACAAACTGTGCACATACTGTGCACATACTGTGCACATACTGGGCACAAACTGGGCACAAACTAGGCACAAACTAGGCACAAACTGTGCACAAACTGGGCACAAACTAGGCACATACTGGGCACATACTGGGCACAAACGGGGCACATACTGGGCACAAACGGGGCACAAACTGGGCACAAACTGGGCACAAACTGGGCACAAACGGGGCACAAACGGGGCACATACTGGGCACAAACTGGGCACAAACTAGGCACAAACTGTGCACATACTGTGCACATACTGTGCACATACTGGGCACAAACTGGGCACAAACTAGGCACAAACTAGGCACAAACTGTGCACAAACTGGGCACAAACTAGGCACATACTGGGCACATACTGGGCACAAACGGGGCACATACTGGGCACAAACGGGGCACAAACTGGGCACAAACTGGGCACAAACTGGGCACAAACGGGGCACAAACGGGGCACAAACTGGGCACAAACTGGGCACAAACTGGGCACATACTGGGCACAAACGGGGCACAAACGGGGCACAAACGGGGCACAAACGGGGCACAAACGGGGCACAAACGGGGCACAAACTAGGCACAAACTAGGCACAAACTGGGCACAAACTGGGCACAAACTGGGCACAAACTGGGCACAAACTGGGCACAAACTGGGCACAAACAAACTGGGCACAAACTGGGCATAAACTGGGCACAGTCAAAAAACTGTTTGCTTCCCAAATCAGTGTGGTTTCCCAGGTTAAATGGCCCAACCAGCTGAGCCTCACAGCAAACACAGCTCCCTTTAGTGGCACGGAGCAAAATGACATGAAATAATACTAAAATGAAAATGGCTCATACAGTATTTGTGTGTGTTGTCAGTGGGAGTGTGTGGAGCTCCTACAGGAAGTCGTGTGTGAACACGGTGATGAAGTGGCTGGTTCCAGAGAGCAGCTCCCGCTACATTAACCGCATGACCAACGAAGCTCTACACAAAGGTGAGTTATATAACATTTACTCACATTCAGTGTCTTTATACCTGAGGATATAATCATCCAGGTCAGAGGTGAGATGCAGCTGGATGAGATAAAGTCTCTGTCTTCTATATCTAGCGTCCAACTCTGACCAGCTCAGTGTAGGAGGGATACTCAGCTGGTTGCCATGGTGATGCCGCTTGAAACTGCTATGACATCATCTTCAATGTGACATTTGCTGGATCCTTTAACATGGAAACCAAACGTTTGTCAGCTGGATAGTGAAGTTTGCAGGCTGCCTTTTTAAAAAATATGGATCCAGTGAATAATAAAATTCACTATGGCTATTTAAAAATGGCGGCTTTGTGCAGGATGTTGTGTTAGAAATGATTTCCGCCCTGACCAATCAGTGGTTTCAGCCGTGCACCCCCTTCTACGTCCCAACCGGGTTGACGCACCCCCAATCCCCCACACCTTCAAAAACAAAATGCAATAAGAGTTTTTATAGCCATATTAAAGGTGGAGGATGATGACAGGCTCAGGATCAGAGGCAGAAAGCAGATCCGTTGGGACAAATGTTATAATATTTTGAGCTGCGTTGAACAAAAATTGCAGCAAATTTAAATGAGCGTGGAGTGAATACAACCCGTCATCATAACACAGGCTGGAAAAATGATACAAGAACAAGACGATAACTTCTTCTACGCTTCATTATAAGATCAAAAACAACCAAAAATAGATGCAAAAATGACCAAAGATGACACAAAATTATCAAAATAGACACAAATTGACCAAAAATACATGTAAAAATTACCAAACAACCAACAAATAGATGCAAAAATGACCAAAAAATGACACAAAATTGAATAGCCTGAATTTAATAATTAATTAATAACACATCTTTACACACATAACACACCACAACTCTGCTCCTTAAAGAATCCTCACTAGACCTTATTGCTGCACTAATTATTGCACTATACCTTGATTGTTTCCCTTTTTTTCTGTAAGTTACTTTGGATAAAAGCGTCTGCTAAATGTAAATTGTAACAGTTTTAAAACCATTAGATGTAATGCAGAAGTTTGTTACAAACAATAAACCACATTTAGACTTGTCCCAGCAAGAAAAGGCACAGGTGCAGATAATAACATTAATGACTAAGAGGACCTGTTCACTGCAGATAATCTGACACTCTGACTCATAGCAGGAAAAAGATTTAAAAATAGTTTAGTTTAAGTGTCCCAGTAAGTCATGCAGTGTGACAGAAGACATGTTGACACAGTAGGAAAAGGACAGGTGGTGGAAACACTAAAATGAATGATGGTTGAATTCCATTTAGCTATTATTGTGCATGCTGGCCGACTGTCACATTGTCATGTTGTTAAACAGAACTGTAATGGTAACACCTGTGTTTTCCTACTTTGACCACAATATATGTCTAATGTGAAAGGGGCCTTGTGATATTAAAGTGTCCTGGAATTATTTTATTACTTGTTGATTCTTTGAAATGTTTATTTCAGACAAATACAGCTGTAGTATATGTTCATACATTTCAATAGCATGGCAGTTACCTCTCATAAGGTGTGATCACGTCTTATATTCCCTTTTTTAAGACAAAGACAGACACCAGAGGCCCCACGAAACGATTTTATCCCCATACTTGAGTCAAGATACGATATTATTGCGATTTTAAGCATTTAGCGATATGAGTATTGCAATACAATATATTGCGATTAAACTGTTTAACTGCATTTTTAGGGCCCGAGCAGGCAACGACCTGCAAGGTCCCTATTGTATTTCTAATGATTATTCTTTTTCTTTTTATAATTTTTCTCGTGCCCAAATGATTGCATTTTTCACTGCCTGAACATACCCCAAAACTCATGAAACTTTAAATATTAAAATTATTCAGTCAAACTGAACTGAACTGATATCAACATGTTGGACGACAACAACTGCAGAATTTTCTCAAACTTTCAAAAAGTTCAAAGCTTCACTGCTCTGGATTTTTTTTTAATGAAACATAAAAAAAGCCAAACTTTGCAGCGTTATTTCAACAACTTCCCAACACGATATCCTGACGCCTAAAGCCTGTTAAAGCCTATAGATTCCTTAGATCTTCTAGTTTCATATGACACCAACATCCCCAGTATATTCCTAAAATAGCCTGCTACGGCCTCCGGAAAAACAAAAAAACAGTGAAAATGCAGATGGTACCCTTAATATCAATACTTGGCGGCCATGAATCGATATAATATTGCCACGCATAATATTGCGATACTATGCTGTATCAATTTCCCCCCTCTACTAGACACTGTTAGAAGTTTTACTAGTGTGTTGGTTATTGTGAATTGTAACATGCTCTCTGGTTTTCTCCCTGTAGGCTCGTCCCTGCAGGTATTGGCAGATAGTGACCGATGTACCTGGATTATATTATGAAGAAAGCAACAGAAACAAAGATGCGCGGCATCACGGCCTCATCGTCAGTACGGAGCTCGACTCAATCTGAGAGAATCTGCACACATTCAGACTAGTTCAACACAAAGAGTCAAAGAGAAACCAAACGGAGCGCTCTAGATGCTGTAAAGATGACGTTTTTGGTTAGTCTGTGTTTTAATTTTAAAGGTTTCATCTTTTTTTTTTTTTCTAATTGTGTACTGTATTATTGAAACCACCAAAACGAAGAGCTGGACTGAACGAAGATTTAGTTTTTACTTTTTGTTTTTATACATAAAGGTGTCCTGTTATTGTAGTGTGAGTGTTTCTGGTGTGTCTGTAACTGAACGTATGCAATATCTGCACCTGTGTGATGTTCACAAAGAGAATTTCATCCAGAGAATAAGTGTGTGTGTGTGTGTGTGTGAATGTTTAATATGTATGTAACCTTTGAGAGATTTCTGCTGCTTCTCAATAAGTTTTTTCCTCACCTGACCTGGACCAGTTTAGTCTGGCTGTGTTGAATCATATTGCTGCAGTATTTAAAGCAAGACAAACTGAACCCAGCACTGCATCACTTGACTCTTAAGATCTTTTTTTTTTTTTTTTTTTTAGACCTAAGTAATGGAGTAGTGGGGTTGTTCAGATGTTCAGCTGGTTGACATGCTGTATGTTTAATGGCATGGAAGTAAGACTATGTTCTATTTGGATATTTTGTGAAAATAAAACATTTAAAGATTTTTGTCAGTCTGTTGTATTAAGAACTGGAGGGAACTTCAGAGAAAACAGTGTAGTGTAGGTCAGTACTCAAGTTCTCAACCTTTTTGAGTCGCGACCCCCAATTTAACATGCATGTTGTCCGCGACCCCCACTCACTGAACACAATCTCACACGCAAAGTTCAGATCACCCAAAAGACACAAAATGACAAAAAAAAGGAAACAAAATGACCAAAAAAAGGAAACAAAATGACCAAAAAAAAGTAAACAAAATGACCAAAAAAAAAGTAAACAAAATGACCAAAAAAGACACAAAATGACCAGAAAAAAGACACAAAATGACCAGAAGACACAAAATGACTAAAAAAAGGAAACAAAATGACCAAAAAATCCACAAAATGACCCAAAAAAAAGACAAAATGACCAGAATCTCACACAAAGTTCAGATTACCCTAAAAAGAAACAAAATGACCAAAAAAGACACAAAATGACCAAAAAAAGACACAAAATGACCAAAAAAGACACAAAATGACCAAAAAAAAGACACAAAATGACCAAAAAAAGGTAAACAAAATGACCAAAAAAAGGTAAACAAAATGACCAAAAAAAAGTAAACAAAATGACCAAAAAAAAGTAAACAAAATGACCAAAAAAAAGTAAACAAAATGACCAAAAAAAAGTAAACAAAATGACCAAAAAAAAAGACACAAAATGACCAGAAAAGACACAAAATGACTAAAAAAAGGGAAACAAAATGACCAAAAAAGACTTAAATTGACCACAAAATGACCCGAAAAGACACAAAATTACCAAAAAAAAAATCATTAAGTGACCAAAAAGACTAAAACACATTAACACATGAACACTTTAACACAGTGGAGACAGAGCTGACTTCCAAAATGATTTGGCGACCCCCAGAAATCATCTCAAGACCCCAATTGGGGTCCCGACCCCAAGGTTGAGAACAGCTGGTGTAGGTCAATGGTGCTTGTAAATGTATTTTTTCCTCTAAAATTACTATAATTTCATCTCTTCAGGTTCCTCAAATATAACATGAAAATCACAGGGAGCCTCTGGTGTAAGTGATGTGGTCGAGCTAAGACCAAGAAAAGAAAAGAAAGCCGCCACATGAAGAAAAATAAAACTGGCACAAGTGTTTAGAGCAATCACATCCTTTTAGTTAACAGTGAGAATAAAGCTACAAACGTTGATCACAGATTAAAGTACAAAGGCCTTCAGAAGAACATTACGAGGACCTTGTTTAGAAAAGGTTCAGCAGCACAAGCCAAGGACAGAATCCAGTAACGGTGACGTCGCAGTTAGCAGTTGGTTTTATTTTGCAGTCTGCCCTCACCATATGAAGAAATGTAAATATACCCTTGTTTCCTATCTAGTTTTAGTTTTGCTCTTTGGTGGGATCTTGGTATTCGGACAGTCCAACATCTGCTCCGGCCCCGAGAGACGCTGCTGACTCAGCATGTTCTCCATCTAGAAAGTCACCATATTCATCAAACACTTGGTCCATCATCACAATAAAAATATAGTTCAAATATTTGGATAGTGGACATAGCACGACATGTTTCTTAAGGCAATAATGGTTAGACAACATACAAATAGTCTGGATATATGACACAAAAAGGTACAGAATATATAGGTTATCTACAAAATGTTCAACATTGACACCCAGAAAATACACAATCTACTTTTACACTACAAAATAAGAAATAGCTGTGTAGCTGGTACATCTAGCTGGTACAAAGGTTGCCATGGATACAGTGTAGTAAGTGCTGCTGATTGGGTGGGATAAGCTTTGACCTTGTCCTGGGACCCTTTCATCTGGCACTGCATCTATGAAGGTGTGTGTGGCAGTGTGTCACACCTGTATGTGTGTGTGAGAAGAATGGATGATGATGAAGAGAAAAGGATGGAGGGATGAAGAGGAGTACACCATCATCACAACAAGGCTTGACTGTCACCGTTTCACCGAGTAAAAGTTCATGACGACACCGAGAATACTTCACAGGACCTTCATTTATTAATCCACCGACACACAATATGTAGAATACAAGATTTTTTTTATCAGGCTATAAATCTCTCAAAGGCACAGGGTTTCAGTTAATTGGCCAAATTAGTAAATAAAATGACATGATGTAGATAGAATATGGCATCCACAAAGAGCCGTCAATGTCAATATCAACATAATCCATGGTGCAGTATCGATCCAGATGCTACTCTGACATTAAAAAAAATGTATATTTCAGACATTAAAGTTCATTAAAGTCCAGCTCCCCTGCATAGTCGTCACTTTAAAGGCAAGGTAAGTGATATTTTATACAACGAAGAACATCTTCTCATCTCTCCACAGCAATCAGGTCAGTGGTTAAGGCGGGGCAGGAGGGAATTAATATATATATATTGTTAGCCTCATAGCATATTTGCCTAAGTCAAGTTATATTTGAACGTTTTCGGGAAACAAGAAAAAACACAATTTTTAGTAAGCCCATTGGTGTTTTTAGTTGATATTGTAACAGTAAGTTCAAATAGAAGTGTGAACAAGTTTGCATAAAAAAATTAAACACATTGATTTCATAACAGATAAAAGTGACTTAGGCAGAATATGCCCTGACTAAGGCAGTTTTTCTCTTACATATAAATAATGTAGTTTGGTTTGTATGTAGCGGCAAAAATGCCGAAGTCAAAGAGATGAAAGTGATTTTGGACTCTAACAAGTGTTCTGATAGGCTGAGAACAAAGGCAATAAGGCAGAAAGATGCAGCAGTGGTAGGAGAGTAAAGTTAGGCAGATATCACAATTTGGCCAAAAAATTACTTAGGCAATTATGCTATGAGGCTAACGATATCTATATATATATATATATATATACTGTATAGAATATAGTTGAGGCTGGACAGGAGCGGCTGCTAGCATGGAGCCGCTGATAAACAGGGAAAGGCACAGGGAACGAGGGAACGAGTCAAATATCACATGAAGGCAGAGAGAAAGAGAACGGCAGCACTAAAGTACAAAATTGGCAAAAAGCTCTCCGACTTCCTCACACACACACGAACACACTCCACACCAAACATCAGCTGTTAGCAGACCCACAGCGTGACATGGTGACAGGATGGGATGGCAGGATGCTGAACGTAAAGCAGAAGGTGTGTGTAGAGTGTGTGTGTGTGTGTGTAGAGTGTGTGGGCGTGGCTAAGGTGGCGTGCTGTCGGCCAGCGTGTGCAGGCTGAAGGAGGTCCGGGGCAGCTTGGCCGGCGGCTCCACGGGGTCCTTGTCGTCGTCGACGGGACCCAGAGAGCTGGACTGCAGCACCAGGTCTCCACCTTCGTCTTCACTCTCCTCTTCCTCATCGTCCTCTTCTTCTTCTGATGGAGAAAAGCATTGAGGTGGCATTAACCCTCAGGGCCAACTTTAATTTACTACCCTTTCGAGCCCTTTGGGCTGAAAATGTCCACCTCCAAAAATTAAAAATTAAAAAAATTAAATTTTATCAAAAATTAAATTTTTGGCAATCATTTTGGCTGTGATACTGCAAATTACATGATTTTTGGAAGAAGGATTTCTTTTTTTATATATTTTGAAATTCTAATTTAATTTTTTCTAATGGCTCTATAATACACTGTGTACAAGCTTACTACCCTTTCGAGCCCTTTCGGGCTGAAAATGTCCACCTCCAAAAGAATGCTATAAAAACTTTACAGATTAATATTTTTTTCTACTTTTTTCTGCATAAACCTCTTAAACAACTTCTGCCCTGCTCAAAACTACCAAACATTGAAAAAGATTTTGAGAATTTTAACCCTTTAAATGACAGTTTGATCGCACAATGTCACTGTTTTTCAAAGAAAAAACACAAAAAATTGAGTTATTTTCCATATAATACATAATTGGAAAAACATATATTTTGGAAAAACATATATTTCAGTAATATTTTTAAAGCGTTATTTAGAAGTGGAAATGTCTGCTATCAAGTGGCCAAAAAGGGGTTTTTACATTTTAAATCTGACACTACACAAAAACTAAAAATGCATCAAAATCAATTTTGTTCTTAATCTTTGACCTACCCAAGTCTGTGATAAAAACCAATGCCCCAGCCAAAAATTATTATTTTTTTTGTTTAAATAAAAAAAAAAAGAACAGAGACTGGGACTTGAAACTAAACATTTCTGTTAGGAGAGCCGTGCTGTGATTACCTTTCTTATCAGTAATGTTTATATTAGTTATTATTCATTTATTTCCCCGCCCTTTTGTCCATTTGTTTTTTGATGTGTGATTTATGATTTTTGTTTCTGTAAATATGTTACCTTCAATAAAATATTACTGAAAAAAATAAAAGACACTACCTTTCTCATTATTGTTTCTCTTAATATTTATTTTGCATGTTTCTCTAAACCAAATCTTTCTTCCAATAAATAATATATTCTTAAAAAGATTATTCATTTTATTAGCAATGGACGAAGGTTGGGGTGGGCAAAAAAAATAACAAATATGGAAGGACAATCATTCACATTTTCATTGCATTTGTATGTTGCTGTATATCTAATGTTATTTCCAATAAAATCTTGAAAAAAAGCCAAAGAAAATACCTTTCTCCAGGTCTGGAGAGATCCGGCTCTTGACCGTGCTGGCAAACTGCAACACAGAGGAAGAAGCACACATTAATACACATGTTAGCATGTTAGCATGTTAGCATCAGGTGTGACTGTTCCTGGTTGACACGTACTTCTCCCATGACTGCTATGGGCGTGACTCCTTTAGCCTGGGCCACTCGGTGCTCTATCAGGTAGTACATGTACTCATCATACAGCAGGCGGATCAGGTGGAAGGAGCCGAAGCTGGCAGCGCTGCGGAGGGTCAGGTCCCGGATCACCATGGAGCTGTGGGGACGCACACAAGACTGTTATCTTCTACATCAACCAAATAGTTTTTATTTTGTGGTCCTCTCTGTCTTTTATTTATTTTACTATGTTTATCTGTTTGATTGCATTGTTTTATTTATAGCAGAGGTGTCAAACTCAAATTTGGCCCACAGTATAATTATATTTGGCAATATTTCGCAAGGAAATACCGAATGACAGCCAGAGCTGGCCCGCCGGTATTATACAGCACAAATAATACTACAAATCCCAGAATGCTCTGCTGGTGTTTTGGCTTGAACACAGTAGATCAGTGTGGAGCAAACTGAGCAACAGTTAAAGTTGTCTTTATGCACTTTTTCTTGCTAGTCCAAGGCTTGAATGGCTGCACATTCATTGAAGGATATTATTATTAGTCATTTGGTTTATTATTGTTATTTTATTCTCACATTTATTTTTAGCCTGTGGAAAAAGATTACTGTTAAATTTAAATTTAAAGAAGGCCGCATATAAAATAAAGGGACATACGATTTTTATTTGAATTTTATTGAAGAAATGAATGCCATTGATGTGTTTGTTTGTTTTATTTGATATTTGATTTTGCATGTTTGCAATATTAAGTTATATCAAGCTTTGCTTGTTCCATTTCGTTTGAACTTGTTTAGGTCCATTTTTTCAATAAATATCAATGTTGGACCGCGACTTTGTCCAAGTTTTACATTTTGGCCCACTGTGTATTTGAGTTTGACCCCCCTGATTTATAGCATAATTTTGGATTCATACACTTATTATTTATTGCTGATTGTTATATGGAAATGTTTGTTTTATTGTTGATTCTATGTACAACCCTTTGTTTAAATGTGCTATACAAATAAAGTGGATTGGATTGGATATAACATCACCTGTAGAAGGACCAGTTGAGCAGGAAGACCTTGGCAGCCTTTGGTAGAGCGGCAGGGTTGTGCTCGTAAGGCTTCAGGGCCTCGGTGACCACTCCGTCCAGCCAGGTGGCCCACTGCTCCAGAGAGTTCTGCTGCTGCAGAGTCATCTTAAAGTCCTGCTCCAGTCTCTGGACCACACGGTCCTCACACTGACACACCCAGGACGCCTGCTCCTGTAGCGGGGACCAGAGGGGCGGATCAGGGTTTGCTCTATTTCACCATTTTCACCACTATTCTTTTCAACCTGTTTTCTTATATAACCAAATTGTCAGATGTGATCAGGTTCATTCTTATGAGACAAGGTCAGCTAATGGTGGTCAGATGATGTTACCATGTCCAAAATCAAATGCCTTAAAGAGAACAGTTATTTATCGTGCTATCAGTTATTGGAATAATTGCCCACTGAATATACGTGAACTGAATAGTAAAGTAGCTTTTAATTATTACTTGAGAATGCACTATTTAAATTTGTGAGTAGTGAATCAACATATTTACTGTATGAAAGTGAGAATGAATGTAATAGATATGAATGTAATAACTTATTCGGAATGATTTCTGATGACGTATATAATAATGTCTACAATGTTTAATTGTTAAGTGATTTTTGTTTTGTCTTGTGGACCCCAGGAAGACTAGCTCCTCCCACTTGGTGACAGCTAATGGGGATCTTTTTAACAATAAACAATAAACCATAAACACAAAGGTACATGAGAGGAGGAGATGGTTCTACAGACCTGAACGTTAGTGAAGTCGACCCTGTTGAGGTCTGACAGCATCTGGTTGATCTGGGCTGAGTTCTGCAGGACGGCGCGGGCCGCCTGGGCCAGGTGGTTCAGGCTGGTGTAGCGGCGCAGCGTCTGGGAGAAGGAGCCCACACACACCACCTGAGGAGCAGAGGGAGGAGGAGACGTGAAGGAGCTGTAAGAAGGAGGCACGAGTCAGGAATATAGGCCCAGTTCATAGGAAAACCAAAGAGCTTCTTCTTCAATCACAAGACGACAGAGTTAAAAATAGACAAGACAAGACACACATCCCATCAAATAACATTATAATAATAATAATAAACACTGGAACATTTCCTCTGTTGAGGTTCTGATTTAACACTCTTCCCACAGCACATTAGAACTGACCTGTTTGGTTGACATTAACTTGACAATAATACTTTTACTTATCCCATTGAGGCCTAAAACTGCCTGTAAAACCTCTGGGCAATTTTAAAATCAGCCCCTAAAACCTGAAGTTTTTCTGGAAATTCAACAGAAGTGTCAACTCTTCTACTAAATAATAGATTTTTCAGCCTCTGTAGCAGATAGAAATGAAATTCAAAAAGTATTTGAGAGCTTATACAAATACTACAAAACGACGTATCCACTTTCCAGGCTTCAATGGGTTAATAAAATAATCAAATGAATGGGAAATGTCTCCCTCGGCCCCTTACACTAGTATTTTCTTGGTTGGACCCCCCAACACCCCCTACAGCACTGAACATCTGTATTTATTCAACTGCACTTTATTTCTACTATTTAAACTGTTTGCACTAGCTACTGCTATCTGCTGCTAAAAAACAAAACAAAAGAACAAAACCCCAAACCTTATTGTATTTATTTATGTGACATTTACATATTATTACTGTACAGATGCACTTTACTGTGTTTTTGCACTTCTGGTTAGATGCTAAACTGCATTTCATTGTATAAGTATATGTTCTCTGTGTAATGACAATAAAGTTGAATGTAACCTAATCTAATCAATCTGACAATATTGTGTTAAAAAGGTTGTTCTGGCTGTAGTTTATGCTCCATGTTGAGACAGGTATAACTTACAGTATATCGACATTTTAAACACTTTAACAGTCCATTAAATCTGTAAACTCCAGATAAGCTGTCACCAAATTAAAAGTCTGCTCCTCTTCTTCATGTCAGATACTGTTGCTGTTGCAGCTCCGCACTAAAAATACTATTATCCAGCATATTCTAGCAAATATGAAAGAAAACAGAAGGCTTTGTGTCTTCTCTGAAGCCTCCTGGCCAAATATCTGGGCATCATCTGTTCTTTTTTGTCTACTTCTTCAATCATGTCGCCCTGTGAGAGCAGACGGCCTGTAGAGAACTAGTCAAACTAAACAGAACCACAAAGAGCTGGACCAAAGATCAAACCATATTTAAAATATATTTTTCAAGCAACAAGGCATCACATCACAATGTGAGACTTTTTAAGGGTCTGCAGGAACCCTGTATTCCAGACTGGTCCTTTCACACATTTAAAATAAACTGCCACACCAGGTGAGAACTGTATCTAGACAGATTAAAGGAAAACCTGTAACATCTGGCCATGTGATGGTGTGAAATAGAAAGATCTGATGAATAATGAATGCAGAGCTCTGTCTGAGTCTCTGATCAGCGCTGAAGCATACTAATACCTTGATGCGAACCATTTCTTCTGGGATGTTCATCATGGCGCCTGTCAACCAGTTCTCCAGACTTTTGGCAAAGTTGCGGATGGCCTGAGTTAAGGCACCTGATGGAGTGATGGTGGAGAGAGAGAGAGAGAGAGAGAGAGAGAGAGAGAGAGAGAGATGGAGAAAGAGAGAGAGAGAGAGAGAGAGAGAGAGATGGTATCTGAACAACAGGATCATTCTCATCAAAGGCAACCCAAACATTTTTATTTTAAATTTTTGCAAAAATGAAAATCCCATGCTGACCATCTGTCCTGTATAGAGCACCATGTGTGTGTTTAATGGGGAAAGATCACTACACTGCTCTGCTCTGAAGGTTTTGATGCCTTTTCATGACATTTGGTCACATTTGCCATCAAACTGTGAGTACCAGCCTGGTATGACTGTTTTAGTAGATAAAAAATATGCTACGAATAAAACATTTATCACACTAAGGCTACGTTTACATGATGACGGTCTGAACAGAAGACCTAAAGTGGCGTCTCGTCTTCACTTTTTATTCCTCGTTTAGACGAGCGTTTTCAGGAGGAAATCTGCTGCATACGGTGACGCAAAAGTGTGTGAAATGTGATTGTATGCAGCCAGGCGGCATCACTTAAAGCCATAAGAGCATCTTTGGGCATGCAGAAGTTTTCACGCCACACATTTTCATCAGCTACTCCTTCCACAAAGTTCTCCTCCATCACTAGATCTCCCAGGTCTCCTCCAAAGCCGTCTGGCTGGTTTTGGCCATTTAGTGTCTTTTTCTGGTCAATTTTTTTCTTTTTTTGGTCAATTTGTGTGATTTTTGTCATTTTGTGTCTTTTTTTGGTCAATTTTTGTCTTTCTTTGGCCATTTTTGCATCTTTTTTTTTGGCCATTCTGCATCTTTTTTGGTCATTTTTCATCTTTCAGTAATGTTGTGTCTGTTTTTGCTTATTTTGCATCTTTTTTGGTCAATTTGTGTCTTTTTTTTGCCAGTTTGTGTCTTTTTCTGGGCAATTTGTGTCTTTTTTGGTCTATTTGTCTTTTTTTTGTCATTTTGTGTCTTTTTGTTGCCATTACTCCTCCTTCCACAAAGTTCTCCACCATCACTAGATCTCCCAGGTCTCGTTCACAGCCGTCTGGCTCCTCCCACCAATCGCTGCATCCAGAATGTGATGGAGGTAATTCCAGATCCTTCTCTGTTCACTAATACTATCTGTACATATCCTGGACATTTGGTGGAAAGACTCCTGTAAGTTTATTAGAGCTGCCAGAGCAGCTTGAAGGTCCCACCATGGAAATAATCCCACGTTTCTTTATTTCCTGTCCTGGAGCATGTATGTGACGTAAACACATACGTGACGTGAGCAGATCAGATCAGAGTTTTGTGTCTTGTCAGTGTAGACGACACGCTACGGAGGAGAGGATTACACTTTTACACTTTGGAGGGTGGTTTCAGATTTTTGCGTTTTTAAGCCCCCAAAACGCCGTCACCGTCTAAACGAAAGGCACTTCACATAAAATATTTTGTTGTTGTTAAACTTTATTGACTGTTAACTGTTTACATCTCAAATAAGCAAACTGTGACATTAAAACCTGAGAGAGAGAGTTTACATTCAACACATATTAAACATGGAGGTGTGTGGTAGAAGTTTGCATGCTGTAAATGAATCACTACTAACTCACTAGGGATGGGTCTCAGGACATCAGGGATGAGGATCTCCACCAGAGTCTGGTACAGCAGGTTGTCACACTCTTTGGTCCAGCGCAGCACCGGCTCATATTTACACAGCAGCACCAGGCAGGACTTAGGCAGACGCTTCTCAGACTCATTGTGCCTGCAGGAGGAGGAGACAGAGAGTCGTACTCAGTTCAAGCAGCAGGTGAGAGATACACTACCGGTCAAAAGTTTTAGAACACCCCAATATTTCCAGTTTTTTATTGAAATTCAAGCAGTTCAAGTCATATGAACAGCTTGAAAGGGTCCAAAGGTAAGTGGTGAACTGCCAGAGGTAAATAAAAAAAGGTAAGCTGAACCAAAACTGGAAAATAATGTACATTTCAGAATTATACAAGTAGGCCTTTTTCAGGGAACAAGAAATGGGTTAACAACTTAACTCTATGGAGTCTTGGGCTATTTTGTCCATTTTTGAATTCTTTTCATGTCTTTGTAAGTCATTTTGTGTCTTTTTTTGGTCATTTTGTGTCTTTTTGTGTCTTTTTTTAGTCATTTTGTGTCTTTTTTTTTGTCATTTTGTGTCTTTTTTTGTCATTTTGTGTCTTTTTTTAGTCATTTTGTGTCTTTTTTTAGTCATTTTGTGTCTTTTTTTAGTCCTTTAGTCCAACATAAAATGTAATTTTGAATCTTTTTTTTTACTTTCAAAACACTATCATGCTCAATAATGAATTTTAAATGTTGCAAATATGCATTCATTTCAGAGTACACTGAGACATTAAACTGCAACATTTTCTTTCTTTTTTTTAAGATTATTTTTTGGCATTTTGTTGCTTTATTGATAGTGAGAGATAGAAAGGGGGTGATAGAGGGGAAGACATGCGGCAAAGGGAGCTCAGGCCGGATTCGAACCCGGCTCCGCCGCAGCACACGGCATACATGGTTAGCGCATGGGACGCCCAAACTGCAACATTTTCAATTAAATTCTGGAAAAGTTGGTGTGTTCTAAAACTTCTGACCAGTAGTGTTTGTGCTGGTATGTCTGAGTGTATTAAAGAGCCTCACAGGTTGAGTGACTCTGTGTCGCTGCTCTGGCTGAACCTCCAGAAGGATTTCCACAGAGTCTCCACCAGAGTGATCTGAAGGTTGACCATCACGTCCAGAATGGCCTGTAGGGGATCACACGTAACACCACAGGAGAGTCCTGATTACTTGACATTTTCATAGTAATGTTTTATTAGTGCAGGAAGCCTGGTGGCATGAAGCTTTTAACAGGTCTCTTCAACACTTATTACAGGGATGGGACACTTAAATGCTGCAGGGAGCCAGAATGTTTCATGTTGACTACCACAGGGCCACATATAGGAGCGTCACTTAACCAGATATGATGAAACTGCAATTTAAAAATGTTTACAGTGCAGTAACTTAACATATTCATGCTCATATGCATGTATAACAGTATAAATAGGAATAAAAAAGGTTTGATTAATTAATTGCAAGATGTAATTTTGTGCATTTTTACCCTGCACTTTTAAGATTTCATGCTCAAATGCATGTAGTTGTACTGAGGGCCACTTCAAGTGAGGGTGCAGGCCGTATGTGGCCCCCGGGCCTCCAGTTGCCCATCCCTGATATACGGCAACATACAAATGCAATGAAAATGTGAATGATTGTCCTTCCATATTTGTTATTTTTTTTGCCCAGCCCCCTCCAGCCCAACCTTCATCCATTGCCAATAAAATGAATAATCTTACTAATAATAAATACATTCAATTATCATAAAAGATGACAAATTTATTTTTTTTTTTTTCAATATGTTAACAGTGCAGTAACTTAACATATTTCATGCTAAAATGCATGTAGAACAGTATAAATAGGAATACAAAAGGTTTGAAGCAAATAAAAAATAATCACTTTACTGTGATTTCTTTTTTTTTCAGTGCAAGAACAGCAGCACTTTTAAGATTTCATGCTCAAATGCATGTAGTGAGTTGTACTGAGGGCCACTTCAAGTGATGGTGAGGGCCGTATGCGGCCCCCGGGCCTCCAGTTGCCCATCCCTGACTTACTACATCAAGAGCTATGACTGTAAGAGGACAGAGAACCATGTCTCTACCTTTAAAAAACTTATTGATGCACTAATAGCTCTTATTGCACTATACCTTGATTGTTTGCTTTTAATCTTCCTGTAAGTCGCTTTGGATAAAAGCGTCTGCTAAATGACTAAATGTAAATGTAAATGTCTTGGTCCATGACTGCCTACCTCACAGTGTTCTCTGTAGAGAGTCTGAAAGGCCTTGAGGTGTTCTAAGAGGATCCCGTCCGGCAGGGCTCCATCCTGCAGATCAATGTCAACAAACTCTGGCAGCGGCCTCGATGCCTCTGCACAACAGACAGCAGGTGGTTTTTTTACAAAATCAATTATTTTAACTGAATTTATAAATGGAGAGGATTTTGCAGACTCCAGGTGTTGCTCACCCAGAAACTGCTGATACTGTTGCACCTGCGCTGAGATGTCACACAGAGCTGCCACCTGCTGCTGCCCGATCCCCCCCGACGTCCCGTTGGTGATGCCCTGGGCCTTCTGAAGAGGCTTTATCCTATTGGACAGAACATCCATCAATCAAAGAGACAGGGAGAAAGAGTCACAGGGGAGACACGCCCTTGTGTTGTAATTGGAGAACTTAAAACAGGTCAAAGATGGACAGGTGCATCTTAACACATTAGAATATGATGAAAAGTCCATTTTCAAGATAAATATTTACTTAGAATATTATTGGTGGACTGTAAGAAATCAATAACAAAGAAATGTCTGCAGAGGGAGGCTCCTAGTGCAGATGAATGATTGATATTGTGTACAGTATCTTTGTAATGGAAAGAATTACTTTCAATTTAAGAACACAAAAAGAGGTATTTATTGAAAATTGGCAAAAATGGATTACATATGTCTCTACCATAAAACCGGATTTCAGGTAATCTCAGATTGGACGATCAGAATACTTTCATTTCTTTGTACCTTTCCCCTTTTTATTTTATTTTATTTACAAAAAAAAAAAGAAAAGTGCATTTCCAGTAGTTCAAGTCAAACAGCTCTAACCAGGTATTGAGTCATATAGATGGACATACTTCTCAGAGGCCAACATTTCCATATTAAACTAATAATATACTTTTTAAAATTGGTCTTTTGGAATATTAACTTTTTTTTGAGACACTGAATTTTAGGTCTGCATTTAATGTAAGCCATAATTATTATAATTAGAAGAAATGAAATAAATTCATGAAAGACATGAAATGTTTCGTCCTGTGTGTAATGTATGTATATGTGTTATTTCCACTTTTTGAATTGAAATATATAAACTTTTCTATGATATTGTAATTAATTGAGATGCACCTGTACTTATGCCCTGTTCACTTTTATGAGTAAAAGTAATTTATGATTTTGTACAAGTAAGTCCAACATTTAAATCTCTCCTGCATGATGACCAGTGACAATAATTCCTTCTGGACTTAATTTATTTGGAATATAATTGCCTACGTTCGATATAAAATATTACAAATCTCTTACTTGTCCGACACATTGAAATCTCCCAGGACATGTGTACCTGCACCATTTTTTGGATGGAAACCCTGTTGGGCACTGTCATGTGTCTGGATGAACTAATCGAAAACAAAGTGCATTGAGGACGCTATAATCAGGCCACCAACTCAATTAGAGATGCATTTTTTAAGAGTGGATATACTGAACAGCACTGTGATTTTGTATAATCCTGTATTTACAACTAGAACTCAAAAAAATGCTGAAGTTGCACACCAGTATGAATGTGTGTTTACCTGTTCTTCTGAGAGAAAGGCTGCTGCCTCATGGCCATGTGCTGCTGCTCATCCATCAGTCTGAGCAGAGGGGAACCAGATTTGATCCTCAGACCATAGTAGTGGTACTTGGAGTTCCCTCTGAAACACACACACACACACACACACACAAAGAGTTACGAAGATTCCCTGGGGCAGTAGTTCTCAACCTTTTTGAGTCGCGACCCCCAATTTAACATGCATGTTGTCTGCGACCCCCGCTCACTGAACACAATCTCACACGCACAGTTCAGATCATACAAACGAATTTTGGACAAATAATGAAGCAGACAACAACTAAAACACCTCTCTGTCTGTGCATTTATATATATTTTTTATATTTTATGACACAAAATTATCAGAAAAAGACACAAAATGACCACAAAAAGACACAAATGGACCAAAAAAAGACACAAAATGACCAAAAAAGACACAAAGTGGCCCAAAAAAGACACAAAATGGCCCAAAAAAACAAACAAAATGACCAAAAAAAGACACAAAATGACCACAAAAAGACACAAATTGACCAAAAAAGACACAAAATGACCACAAAAAGACACAATTTGACCAAAAAAGACACAAAATGGCCCAAAAAAAGACACAAAATGACCAAAAAAGACACAAAATGACCAAAAAAGACATAAATTGACCAAAAAAGACACAAAATGACCACAAAAAGACACAAATTGACCAAAAAAGACACAAAATGGCCCAAAAACAGACACAAAATGACCTCAAAAACAAACAAAATGACCAAAAAAAGACACAAAATGACCAAAAAAAGACACAAAATGACCAAATAAAGACATCAAACGACCAAAAAGACTGAAACACATTAACACATGAACACTTTAACACAGTGGAGACAGAGCTGACTTCCAAAATGATTTGGCGACCCCCAGAAATCATCTCGCAACCCCCAGAAATTGGGGTCCCGACCCCAAGGTTGAGAACAGCTGCCCTAAGATACTTGTCATGTAAAATGATTGTATGCGGTGTATTGTTTGTGTTTATACCTGGTCCCTAATCTGCGTGTGCGTAGCCCCATGAAGACAGATCTGATGAGTTTTCCGAAGGACGCAGCGTTAACCGGCTCTAGTTTCTGCTCCTGGCAGTGCAGCAGGTAGTGGTAGTAGAGGGTGCAGCGCGGTAGACTCACCCCCTCCGCCCCCTCGTAGTTATCACACAGCCACTGCACCTGCAGGGAGGATGGAAGGTCACCAGAATGTAACTTTCACATGACCAAAACATTAGGCAAGGCAGGGCAAGTTTATTTATATAGCACAATTCGGACACAGGGACATTCAAAGTGCTTTACAGGGGCAAGATTAAAATACATAAAACACATTAGAAGACGTTTAAAAGCGAATTAAAAAAAAAAAAAAGTGAATGAATAAAACATTTAAGAGCGAATGAATAAAAATTACAGGTTAGAATGGAAACAGAAAAGTCTTCAGACTTGATTTAAAAGAGCTGAGAGTTGCAGCAGACCTCAAGTTCTCTGGGAGTTTGTTCCAGAGATTTGGTGCATAAAAACTAAACGCTGCTTCTCCTTGTTTAGTCCTAATATATATATATATATATATATATATATATATATATATATATATATATAAATATATATATATATATATATATATATATATATATAACTCTGGGGACTGTAAGTAGACCTGTCCCAGACCACCTCAGGGCTCTGGACGGCTCATAAAATATCAGCAGATCGGTAATATATTTTGGCCCTAGACCATTTAGGGCTTTATAAACCAACATTAATATTTTGAAATCAATTCTTTGAGTGACAGGAAGCCAGTGTAAAGACCTCAGAACTGGGGTGGAAGCCCTGCAAGGACACTGTTACAGTAGTCAAGTCTACTAAAGATAAATGCATGGACAAGTTTTTCTAAATCTGGCTGAGACATAAGCCCTTTAATTCTTGATATGTTTTTAAGGTGGTAATAGGCTGACTTATTAATTGATTTAATGTGTTTTTTGCTTTCAACTTACTTGACTCCTATGGTCTATGTCTAGCACCATCAGGTTGAATGCACTTATTGTAAGCAAGGTTATTATAGTTAACTAAAACTAACGAAATAACGAAAACTAGAATTGAAAAAACATTTTCGTTAACTGAAATAAAAATAAAAACTAGAGTTTTAAAAAAAAACGATAACTAACTCAAACTGTATTGTGTGGTTACAAAACTAACTAAAACTAACTAAAATTAGAGTGAAAATGTCCTTAGTTTTCGTTTTTGTCAACTTTTTTCATTCATAATTCAGTGTTTCTATTTGAACATGCAACACATGGTGAATATGTTTACTGAGACTGGGATGTTTACACTAGAACCAAAATACAAAACAGTTAATAACCTTATTGGGGCTGAGATGATAAACCAAAGGAAATAAAGGCAAAATTTATTATGACCACTTTCAATCTGGCATCCAAAACATAGCCCATTACAAAAAAACTAAAACTAACACTAAAACGAATAAAAACTAAACTAAAACTAAGCATTTTCAAAAACTAAAAACTAAACTAAAACTAGAAAACTCACTGTAAAAACTAACTAAAACTGACTGAATTTGAAGACAAAAATTCACAACGAAATTAAAACTAAAACTAATGAAAAATCCAAAACTATTATAACCTTGATTGTAAGTCGCTTTGGACAAAAGCTAAATGCTAAATGACATGTAATGTAATGTAATGTAACTTGAGTACTCACAGTAGCGGGCGGGGCGCGAGAGTTCGGGCTGGAGTAACTCTGTGCTCCTCCTCCTCCTCCTGCTGCTGCTCCTCCTCCTAACACGTAACCTCCCTGAATGACGTAGCCCCCTCCGCCCGCAGAAGCTCCCCCGCTATTGGCTCCCGCTGTTGCCACGGAAACCGCCTGCGAGGTCACAGAGCCGCTGATGTCCGACTCAGAGGTGGGCGTGGTCTCGTAGTAGGAGGAGGAGGAGGTGGGAGGAGTCTGGGAGTAGAGGGGCGAGTCGGAGAAAGGGTAGTTGCCCGGTCGACTAGACGGGAACACAGAAATATATAATATATATAATATATAATATATAATGTACACTACTGGTCAAAAGTTTTAGAACACACCAACTTTTCCAGAATTTAATTGAAAATGATGCAGTTTAATGTCTCAGTGTATTCTGAAATTAATGCACATTTGCAACATTTAAAATTCTTTATTGAGCATGATAGTGTTTTGAAAGTAAAAAAAAGATTCAAAATCACATTTTATGTTGGACTAAAGGACTAAAAAAAGACACAAAATGACAAAAAAGACACCAAAAGACACAAAATGACTAAAAAAAGACACAACATGACAAAAAAGACACCAAAAGACACAAAATTACCAAAAAAAGACACAAAATGACTTACAAAGACATGAAAAGAATTAAAAAAATGGACAAAATAGCCCAAGACTCCATAGAGTTCAGTTGTTAACCCATTTCTTGTTCCCTGAAAAAGGCCTACTTGTATAATTCTGAAATGTACATTATTTTCCAGTTTTGGTTAAGCTTACCTTTTTTTATTTACCTCTGGCAGTTCACCACTTACCTTTGGACCCTTTCAAGCTGTTCATTTGACTTGAACTGCTTGAACAAACTTTTGGCCTGTACTGTATATAATATATAATATATAATATATGTGTGTGAGACAGCAGCCTCGTCCCAACTCACATGTTGGATGTTGTGAACGCTGCGTCTCCTCCTCCGTCCACATACTGCACCTGGCCAGAGTACACATGCTCCACCTGGAGACAGGAGATTTAATCCATTGATTAGTATTTTTGTGGCCACTTGGGGGCAGCACATTCAATTATTAACACAATATTAACATATTATTAATCTATGAAGTTATAGTGTTAACGTGGAGGGAATTTGGGTGGAAAAATTTGACCCGTTTCTTTATCACACCCAAGATTAAAAGTAGACCAAATTTGGCCTGCGGGCCAGAGTTTGACACCCCTGCTTTAAGGTACACAACAAGGAATATAAGAAAGTAGTAGAGTATATTAAAGATAAAACTAAACAACCCTAACAGCAAATTCCCTCATCCAGGTGTGCAGCATGACCTGCAGAGTTCAGTGTTCAGGAACATCTCAGACAGCCTGGGGAGGCTATAGTGATGGATCAATTATGGATATGGATCAATTATTTATTTTGTCAGAAGGGCACTAAAGGCTTTCCCTCTCTCACTATCTGAGTGTCGCAGAGGAACAAAGCCATGACTAGCATGATCACATGACCATTACACTTCAGGTGAATGTATTTATTGTATACATGATATAGGGCTGGGCGATATGGCCCTAAAAGAATATCACGATATTTCAGGCTATTTTTGCGATAACGATTATTCTTCACGATATTACGAAATACTTCAAATAGATATAGAAAATATGTTTTTTTTTTTTTAGTCTGTATAAATAAATAAAAATCTAAAACGTAGTGTGAAGTGCAAATCTCAACAGTTTCCAAATACAAAAAAATTTACTCTTGACTCTTGAGTATGAGCAAATAATAAAAATAACCATTTAGGGCATGGGTCTCAAACTCGCGGCCTGCGGGCCAATTGCGGCCCTCGTGACGATATTTTGTGGCCCCCACCTTGATATGAAAGTTTAATGTGAGTTTTATATGAATGGCACTTTACCATGTTGCGTGTGGAAGGTCCTTTTATTTACTTTTTTTGGTAATTTTATGTCTTTCTTAAAATAATTTTGTCTTTTAAAAAAATATAATTTTGTGTCTTTTTTAATAATTTTGTGTCTTTTTTAAATAATTTTGTGTCTTTTTTAGTAATTTTGTGTCTTCTTTGGTAATTTTGTGTCTTTTCAAAATAATTTAGTGTTTTTTCAAGTCATTTTGTGTCTTTTTTCTGTCATTTTGTGTCTTTTTTTGGTCATTTTAATACTGCCTCCAGTGGCTCCCAGGTAATTTGAGTTTGAGACCCCTGATTTAGGGGTTCCGAGGGCATATTTTAATGACATTTTGTAAAGCAGAATAAATGTTCTTGTATGTTTTATCTAAGGCATCTTATTTTGACAGTCTTCTTGTAAGTTCTGTGGTGGATTCTGTTAACACACTGTGCTCGTATTTTGAAAGCTGCATGTGTTTAGCGACAGAGAGTAAGTGGCTTTTTGTGATTAAAACAACTTTAATTATCCTTGTTTGAGTTCTTCACCAAGGCCTTTAATCATCCATGTAACCTGTTCACTGTGTTGTTTGGAGCGGCTAATCCAGATAGTGTAAAAAGTAGTTATGAAGCTAAAGCTATCTCCCTTTCAACACTGTTAGCCAGAAAGTTAATTCTACAGTTTTGGAAATCTGAAAGGGCTCCTACATTTGAAATGTGGTTGAGAGAGCTGGGAGATGTTTTACACTTGGAGAAAATCAGGTACATCATATCTACTAAAGAGGATATCTTTTTTAAAATATGGCAACCTTTTCTTGATTTAATGTCTAAAAACTGAATTAGTGTTATTCTGTTGCTGTGCCATTTATGTTATACCCTTGTTTTGTTTGTCTAATGTCAAAAACTCTGTCAAAAAAAACCAAAACATATTGTTCTGTGTAGCTCCACCATTTATCTCTAATTTGTATACATAATTAGGGCCCGAGCAGGCAACGACCTGCGAGGTCCCTATTGTATTTCGAATTATTATTATTATTATTTTTTATTTTTTTTCTTCTTCCCAAATGATCGCATATTTCACTGCCTGAACATACCCCAAAACTCATGAAACTTTAAATATAAGTCACACCTGGTGAAAAATTTTATAATCTATTGTCATCCTGAATTTCCACCACTAGGTGGCGCTATAATAAAGGAAAGTGCGTTTGGGCTAATAACTCCCACATACTTTATCGCACATTCAAAAAACGTATATTTTGTATATATTTTTCTGTTATGAAAACAATAAAAATAAATACACAAAAAAACCCAACTTTAATTGTTAGCCTTACGCCACTAAATCAAGAAGTACGAATGTTGCCAATATCATGATATGCATTTTTTTTAACCATAAAAGAAATAAACCGATATTATTGTGAACGATACGATATGGCACACCCCTAACATGAATAGATGACATGTCTGTATATGTGTTTACCTCGGGGTTAATGTGTACAGACTGTAGCTGGTTGATGTGGCTGGTCTGAGTCTTCTTGGCTGCCTGTAACACTGCTTGCAACACTGACCTCTGCAGGTGAGTAAACCAGAGTCAGAGAGAACTCTTTGTTCTGACTTCCTCCTACAGTATGTGTTGAAATGGTGAATGAAGGTTGTTTGTGTTTATATATGCGTCTTACCTGTTGGGTGGTCTGCACTGGTTGGACCACCTGAGTAGGAACACCAGGGGCAGGAGGGCTGGAGTCCGACAGGCTGTCATTGGAGTGAACAGAGCCCTCTAGAGACGGCAGAGAGGACAGAGGATTTATTAAAGGATTGACCAAAAGGCAACAGAAAAGCCAGCCACCATCAGCAGAAGATAGATAAATAGATAGATTACTTTATTCATCCCCGAAGGGAAATTCGGTTGTCACAGCAGTCCGGTATTCAAGTACAATAAAATACAATAGAATAAAATACTGAGGTAGCATAAATAAAAACAACAATAGAAAAAAAACACAGAATAGAACAAGGACACTTAAGAAGTTAAAAAAAGAACATCAGTTGGTATGATGGTTAGCAAGATGATGGTAATAATTAAACTGGTGATATGATGACAACAATGCTATAGTGACTAGACGGTATATAATAATAATAATAGTACAGTATATAATATAATATATATAATATAATATGTAATAATAGATAATAAACAATATAAAAATAAAATGAAAAATATAAATAAAGTAATTTTAAGTAAAATAATATGATATATAATATATAATAATAATAGTAATAATAATAATAATAATAATAATAATAATAATAATAATAAATAATAAATAATAATAATAATAATAAATAAGGCCGGTATAACTATAGTGACTAGACGGTATATAATAATAATAATAATAGTACAGTATATGATATAATATATATAATATAATATGTAATAATAGATAATAAACAATATAAAAATAAAATGAAAAATATAAATAAAGCAATTTTAAGTAAAATAATATGATATATAATATATAATAATAATAGTAATAATAATGATAATAATAAGTAAGGCCGGTATAACAATAATAATAATAGTAGTATATTACAATATATAGTAATAATAGTAATGGCAGCAACAGTACATATAATAACAATAATAGTACAGTATATAATATAATATATATAATAGAATATGTAATAATAGATAATAAACAATATAAAAATAAAATGAAAAATATAAATAAAGTAATTTTAAGTAAAATAATATGATATATAATATATAATAATAATAGTAATAATAATAATAATAATAATAAATAATAATAATAATAATAAATAAGGCCGGTATACCAATAATAATAATAGTAGTATATTACAGTATATAGTAATAATAGTGATGGCAGCAACAGTATATATAATAACACTAATAGTAATAATATTAATAACATAGCAAAGTGTCGTGCGTAGCTTTAGTGCATTTCAGAAGTTCAGTACTCACGACATACTGCTTCCAAATCGTAATAACAGCCACCACAGAACATGTTGAAACAATGTTTTTTTTGTTTCAGCTAAGAGGAGAGTGACAGTGGGGAGGTGAAAGAGTGAGTCTGTCCCACTCTGCTTTGCTTTCATCCTTATATGTTGCATGCAGAAGGACAGCCTTGGACAGCTAATCTCCCAGATGGAGAGAGAAATCACTCCATCTTGTAAACATGCAGATCAGATGAGAGAGGAACTGAGAGATACACGAGGGATGGAGGATGGAGGATGGAGGGTGGAGGGTGGAGGGTGGAGGGTAGGTGGAGGAGAGGCTAATATTCACTTCCTTGTATCCTTCAGGTGAGAAAACATTTTACTTAAACTGATTTGTGTTGTCACTGTGCTGCTTTTACTTCAGCCTAGGTGAACCGCTGTAAACATCAAGGTTATTATAGTTAACGAAAACTAACGAAATAACGAAAACTAGAATTGAAAAAACATTTTAGTTAACTGAAATAAAAATAAAAACTAGAGTTTTTAAAAAAAACGATAACTAACTGAAACTGTATTGTGTGGTTACAAAACTAACTAAAACTAACTAAAATTAGAGTGAAAATGTCCTTAGTTTTCGTTTTTGTCAACTTTTTTCATTCATAATTCAGTGTTTCTATTTGAACATGCAACACATGGTGAATATGTTTACTGAGACTGGGATGTTTACACTAGAACCAAAATACAAAACAGTTAATAACCTTATTGGGGCTGAGATGATAAACCAAAGGAAATAAAGGCAAAATTTATTATGACCTCTTTGAATCTGGCACCCAACACATAGCCCATTACAACAAAACTAAAACTAACACTAAAACTAATAAAAACTAAACTAAAACTAAGCATTTTCAAAAAATAAAAACTAAACTAAAACTAGAAAACTCACTCTTAAAACTAACTAAAACTAACTGAATTTGAAAACAAAAATTCATAACGAAATTAAAACTAAAACTAATGAAAAATCCAAAACTATTATAACCTTGGTAAACACACACGTCATTGTACTTGGGGCCAAGTTTCACATTTTGCATTATGATAAGTGATGGAAAATAATATAGATAAGAACTAAATGTCCCTTCACACCTGAGACCAAACAACCCTCAAACGAGAAGCAGCGTTTAGTTTTTATGCACCAAATCTCTGGAACAAACTCCCAGAGAACTTGAGGTCTGCTGCAACTCTCAGCTCTTTTAAATCAAGTCTGAAGACTTTTCTGTTTCCATTTCAACCTGTAATTTTTATTCATTCACTTTTTTTTTTCTTTTTTTTTATTCGCTTTTAAATGTCTTCTAATGTGTTTTATGTATTTTAATCTTGCCCCTGTAAAGCACTTTGAATGTCCCTGTGTCCGAATTGTGCTATATAAATAAACTTTCCTTGCCTCCCATAACACAATTCAAGAGCAATAAACACTTAATTTATAAATACTTATACTTATCATTATACAGGTGCATCTCAATAAATTAGAATATTTATTTTATTTAATAAATATTTATGGAAAAGTCCATTTCCAGTAGTTCAAGTCAAATAGCCCCAACCAAGTATTGAGTCATATAGATGGACCAACATTTACATATTAAAAAATACTTTTTAAAATTTGTCTTTTTTGTAATATTCAAATGTTTTTGAGACACTGAATTGTAGGTCTTCATTAAATGTAAGCCATAATCACCATAATTAGAAGAAATGAAATAAATGAAGTGTGTAATGGATCTGTATAATGTGTTATTTCCACTTTTTTAATTGAATTACTGACATTAATGAACTTTTCTATGATATTCTAATGTATTGAGTTGCACCTGTAGGCTACCAGGCCCCCAGGAAGGAAGAGCTCTGGGGTTTGATGCAAATCAATTTTTGTGGTGGTCAAATGGTGCAATTACAACTTTCGAGTCGGTCTTGTGGTGCCATTGGGCCCAAACGCTTAAATACATGAATATGTGCATATTTACACTGATAATATATACACTACCGGTCAAAAGTTTTAGAACACCCCAATTTTTCCAGTTTTTTATTGAAATTCAAGCAGTTCAAGTCAAATGAACAGCTTGAAAGGGTCCAAAGGTAAGTGGTGAACTGCCAGAGGTAAATAAAAAAAGGTAAGCTTAACCAAAACTGGAAAATAATGTACATTTCAGAATATACAAGTAGGCCTTTTTCAGGGAACAAGAAATGGGTTAACAACTTAACTCTATGGAGTCTTGGGCTATTTTGTCCATTTTTGAATTCTTTTCATGTCTTTGTAAGTCATTTTGTGTCTTTTTGTGTCTTTTTGTATCTTCTTTGGTCATTTTGTGTCTTTTTTAAGTAATTTATTGGCGTCTTTTTTTTGTCATTTTGGGTCTTTTTTGGGTCATTTTGTGTCTTTTTTTAGGCCTTTAGTCATACATTAAAATGTGATTTTGAATCTTTTTTTTACTTTCAAAACACTATCATGGATGTTGATTCAGAATTTCAATAACTGCAGTCCAAAGATATGAGGGTCTGCCAGGTTTTCATAAGCCGACTAATTCAGTTAACTTAGAAGACCGACTTCATGAGATAAGCTGCAAGTCTGAGAGTCTGACTGTGGGTGAGAGTGCACAGTGATACTTGATACTAGCAGGCAAAAATGTCTGCGAATAGACGGCCCTAAAATAAACACAGAGATAGACACTGGTGTTAGGGTCAATTCTCTCTCATTTCCACTAGGTAACAAAAAAATGTTTCAAACGTAACAGATTTCTTTACGTCTGAGCATTTGTTTATTTATTCAGGATACATTTACATACAAAATGGTCTAAATTATTTTTAAAGCCGAAGCCTTGTGGACACACATTAGATTACCTACCATAAAAACTGCCTTGCACACTTAAAGTTGCCCTGTTAATATGTATGTATATATATATGTGTATATATATATATATATATATATATATATATATATATATATATGTATATACATATTATTATTATTATTATTATTTTTACTTCCTCCTCTTTCCCCTCTCTCTTTTATTATTATTAATGTATTTTATCTGTTATGTTTATGTGGTCAGTTTATTCATTTTATACAGACTATGTCTAAATATCTAAATACTGTATAGTCTATTTGGTTTCGTTTTGTGTGACTGTTCTTAAAATCATACAATTTAAATCTAAGGATGTGTACAACATGTTTAATGTCGACACCAATGTACCCTGATGTAGGTATGTCCCTCTGTTTTTTTTTGTATACACATCAATAAAAATATGAAACACAAAGTTGCCCTGTTGATGAAATAGAACTAGAAGAAAACATCACTATACCATCGACTCTACAGCAGCAAAAGCAGCAGAGTGCAAGTGAAGTCAGGTTCTATCCATCAGCTATCGTTGCTCCCACGTTTGGGACTATGCAGCCTAGCAACCAAGTCCATCAGCTTATTTTGTCCTCATAATGTATGCACGACCCAACAAGACAGGCAAACTACATCAGACTTTGATCTCTACTTATCTTCATTCTAGCCATTTAATCAGACTATTTTAAAGATAGCATGAAACCATGTAGGGCTGAAAACCTGTAACCTAACAGACATAATCATTATAACCATTATATGCAGAATGTTATCTGAATGTATTAAGATATTATTGTATTAAGATGTCTGTGGATATCACTCGAACATGTTTCTATGCTATATATTGATGATTAGCTCCACAGTACACAACAATTATTTTTTAATACATTTTAGGTCCTGCTGTGAAAATGTTGCTCAACAAGCTAAATCAAGCCTTGGGATACAGTGAGAAAATTGCTGTGCACTTTTTGAAAGACATTTAAGATGATAACCTAGGTCAAGTAATATAGAATTAACTTGTAATACAGCCTTTAAAACCAGCATGTATTAAAAATCTAACAGCATATCTATTCTCACATAATGATGTCAATATACTAGCAAAATATTACCCAACCCTATTCTACTTCCACACCTTTTTGTGTCTAAGTGACTAATGGGGAGCACTTTTTTCTACAACTTGTGTTAACTGATTATTTTACATTTTTGATTTGAGGTAAATGGAAACAGTGAACATTCTCTTTTCAAGAACCCACAGTGACATCATCTAATTTTGATTAGCCCAAAACCTAAAAATAATTGACAATGATGTACTGTATGTCAATCAGAAGTAAACCTTTACATTTGAAAAGCCTGAACTAGCAAATATTTGTTTTTTTCTTGATAAATTACTTTTATTAAAGTTGTTGACAATTAGTTTTATGTTGATTAATTAGAGGACCAATTGTTTACATCTCAATTTTTCCAGTTTTTTATTGAAATTCAAGCAGTTCAAGTCAAATGAACAGCTTGAAAGGGTCCAAAGGTAAGTGGTGAACTGCCAGAGGTAAATAAAAAAAGGTAAGCTGAACCAAAACTGGAAAATAATGTACATTTCAGAATTATACAAGTAGGCCTTTTTCAGGGAACAAGAAATGGGTTAACAACTTAACTCTATGGAGTCTTGGGCTATTTTGTCCATTTTTGAATTCTTTTCATGTCTTTGTAAGTCTTTTTGTGTCATTTTGTGTCTTTTGGTGTCTTTTTTTGGTCATTTTGTGTCTTTTTTTTGGTCATTTTGTGTCTTTTTTTAGTCATTTTGTGTCTTTTCATGTCTTTGTAAGTCATTTTGTGTCTTTTTTTTGTCATTTTGTGTCTTTTTTTAGTCCTTTAGTCCAACATAAAATGTGATTTTGAATCTTTTTTTACTTTCAAAACACTATCATGCTCAATAAAGAATTTTAAATGTTGCAAATGTGCATTAATTTCAGAGTACCCTGAGACATTAAACTGCATCATTTTCAATTAAATTCTAGAAAAGTTGGTGTGTTCTAAAACTTTTGACCAGTAGTGTACATGGACAAACCAAAGCCACATCATGTCCTCCTGCTGTGCTGTATGTGTTGTATGTACACTACTGGTTCAAAATCACATTTGATGTTGGACTAAAGGACTAAAAAAAGACAAAAAAATGACCAAAAAAAGACACAAAATGACTTACAAAGACATGAAAAGAATTCAAAAATGGACAAAATAGCCCAAGACTCCATAGAGTTAAGTTGTTAACCCATTTCTTGTTCCCTGAAAAAGGCCTACTTGTATAATTCTGAAATGTACATTATTTTCCAGTTTTGGTTAAGCTTACCTTTTTTTATTTACCTCTGGCAGTTCACCACTTACCTTTGGACCCTTTCAAGCTGTTCATTTGACTTGAACTGCTTGAATTTCAATAAAAAACTGGAAAAATTGGGGTGTTCTAAAACTTTTGACCGGTAGTGTATGTGTGTTCACAGTATGTGTTCCCAGGATGTATTATGCAGGTGTGTGTCATGTCTCTTACCTGTAACAGTCACTATGATGTACTGGGGTGAATTGCTCTGACCATTACTTTTCTGGACTGCAGAGTGCTGGATTTCTGGGGCCACATAGTGCTGCGTGGGTGAAGCCAGAACCACTTTCTGGCTCTGGCTGGTGGGCGGGGCTTGAGAACAAAGTGCATCCTGTCTCGCTTTTGAGGCGGCGGCTGATTGGTTAGCTGCTGCAATGGTTCCAGAGGTCGGAGGTTGAATCTCGGACAGGAAGTGTGCCGTTTTTGCGGAGGAGGGTGTGGTGGCAGCGGGTGTTGCTATGGTTACTGCGTTGGCCTGCTGAGGCTGAAGGTCCTCCGAGTATCCGGGAGTTGCCATGGCAACCGAAGGCTTTGAGGCACTAGTTCTGTGGATAAAAAAGAAAAAGAGACAACGCTCATTAATGAAAGTGCTGCTAACATACATACTAACACATCTGTTGCCGTGCTATTTCACCTCTCTGTCATCAGAGTGTGTGCACACGTGTGTGTGCACGTGGAACATGAACCAGAGCAGGAAGTAGGGCTTTTGTCTGAGACTAACAGTAGTCTGGAGCTTTTCCTGTTTGGCCCAGTATTACACCAGTATGAGACCTTAACCACCATTCATAAAGCAATTATTTAAATGTCAAAGACAAGGTTCATTGGCCGTGACTAGGGTGGTTCAAAACTAAACTCCTAACTTGTAATTTAATAAGGAAGCTTATGCTGACTTATTAGTTTAAGTTTAATGAAAAGGCTGTGGGGTTGGATGAGTTTACACTCCTTTTTGAACATGCAATTATAATTGACTTTTTTCCTTCTGCACTATTCTTTTCTTGGCTTGTTTGTTTATGATCTTTATAAATACATTAAAAATGTACATGGGCGCAATAAAGATTTAAATCAATCTGTCCATCAAACTGAACTAAATGACTAACAAAAAGAAAATAAAAAAAGAAAATCCAAGCTATTACCATGAGAATATTATCTCATATTGTCTCACCTATGGTAAAATCTCCTACGTCCTCAGTTGATCACATCATGTGATTTTACCCCTTTAAGATAATGGCCTATGTCAAGTGAGTGACTTAAGCGGATTTATTATGCCTAAGTCAAAATAAAATGTGACTTAGGCAATTTTTTGAACATGCCTTTGTGACTTAAGCAAGATATGGTAACACTTTATTTTGAAGGTGTCTACATAAGAGTGACATGAGCGTGTCATAAACATGACATGGGATGTGTCATGAACATTAATGACACTTTGAAGTAACATTAATGCTCATGATACTTGTCATGTCATGTTTCTGACAGGCTTGTGTGACTCTTATGTAGACACCTTCAAAATAAAGTGTTACCATATCTTGCTTAAGTCACAAAGGCATGTTCAAAAAAGTCATTTATTTCTCTTAAGTTACATAATTTACACAAACAGTGTTATTACTATGCCAACAGCCATCCTTTGTTACATCCTTTTTGAGTGAAATGATCAATAAATTTCATATGTTACACTTTTGGTGGAAGTTTTTTGTGTTTCCTGCAAAACTTGGGAAAAAATGAGCTAGGCAATTATTTTAACAGTTATTATTAATCACAGAACAGCCTGTCAGTCATAACTTTAGGCCATCCCAGTGGAAGATAAGCCACTCCTGTAAACCAACACGGCAAACAAGACAATCAGATGATCATCCGGCAGTGACTTGCCGAATTCAATGTCACACCAAAAACTTTTTCAAAGTCACAAAAAGATTATGCATAACATACTAAATTCACAGCATAGCGTTTCACAGCTCATAACACAGCGTTTGAGTTGCATGATCCATTTTTTTTTTCTGCCACTAATGTTTCTGCAGAGCTTTGCTTTGCTTGGAAGAAGTGAGTTGAGAAGGCAGAGAGTGGTAGCTTCCCCTGCTAGCAGCTCACGTTGAGTTGTGACGTCACAGGGAGCTAACAGCTCGCGCTAAGTTGTGACGTTTCAGGGAGCTAACAGCTCGCGCTGCTCGTGTTGTGATAGTTTATAATAACCCATCACCACGCGACCAAACACGTCTCATTATAATATCATCGTAATAGACACTGTAGCACTTAAAAAGCCCTGAACAATCTCACAAATGAGCCCCAAAAAAGTAGGATTGGCACAGCAACACACCCGCCATCTTGTGCTCTTATCACAGATCTGACATCGCCATAACAACGGTGTCCGCGCGACAACCAGTTTATACAGACAGGCTCGAGCTGCTTCACGTTCCCGCTGACGGCTGGACAGACAGGCAGCACACATCAATAATAACAGAAAAATAGATGATAATTCTCAAATATTTTACTTTTTCACCTCTAGTTTATCCCAGTATTGTCCTCTTTAGTCGGTGAAGTTGTTTCTTTAGATTTAGATTGTTGTTGTTGACTCCCGTTGCTTGGTTCTTGTCGCCACGACTACCGTGACTATGGCGCTTTGCCTTCACCGGGGCAACTGTTGCTACCCTCTCGTCATAGCCCCGCCCTGCACTAAACGCTGATTGGCTGATTCGGGAGGCGGTCGCTGCGTCGGTGAAATAATCGATCGTTAATTGGAAGACAGTGCCTGTCAGTCACTTTCACCACAGGCAAACGTCAAACGGCCACTTTTAATGTTACTTCTTTGATTGCTCAAACTGTAAAGCAGATGGAAAATATAATATTGTACAACAAGTGTTGTACGAATGAATCTCTCTGTAGTTCAGGGGTGTAAATAGTTTTACTCTGTTAAATAGTCAGTAGCAATTTATAACAAATGATATGCTTATTCTACACAAACTATTAAGAAAGTTTCATAAAATATTCAATTAAATAACCTTAAATGTTTTTCTTCATTTACAGATATGAAATGAGGATTGCTGGGTAATTGTGTTGTTGATAGATAGATAGATAGATAGATAGATAGATAGATAGATAGATAGATAGATAGATAGATAGATGGATGGATAGATTACTTTATTCATCCCCGAAGGGAAATTCGGTTGTCACAGCAGTCCGGTATTCAAGTACAATAAAATACAATAGAATAAAATACCGAGGTAGCATAAATAAAAACAACAATAGAAAAAAAAAAAATGTTGTTGTCCAACGTCAAGTCTCTGATCATTGGTAGACAGCAACTTTTAATCAATCAAAAAAAAAATCTAAATTACTTTATTTATCCCCAAGGGGAAATTCAGTTAGTCTCGGAGAAACTGGCTGTAGGAGAGAAGAATCTTTTGAATCTCTCCGTCCTGCAACAGAGAGAGAGGAGCCGTCCACTGCTGGTTTTTTGGTCCATAAAGGTTTTGTGTAGCAGATGATCTGGTATTTCAGGATGGCCAGAACCAGCTCTTTAGACCAGAACCAGCTCTGTAGACCAGAACCAGCTCTGTAGACCAGAACCAGCTCTGTAGACCAGTCTGATCATCTCTGTGTGTGATGCTGCCTCCCCAGCAGACTGCAGCATAAAACAACACACTACCACCACAGACTGATAAAACATCTGCAGCATCACTACACATGTCCAGAGATCTGAGCCTTAAGAAGAAAAAGAGGCTCCGCCCCTTTTTGTAGAGAGCGTCTGTGTTTAGGGACCAGTCCAACTTATTATCCAGGTAAACACCTAGATACTAATAACTTGGCACCACCTCCATGATTGCTTAGAATGTCAAGCAGATAGATGGAAAATGAAGAAATGTCATTTCATTCACTTCACATAAGATTGCTCCCATGACTCATCTCTGCTCCCTCTATAGGCTTATGTATGCATATTTGTACATATATATTTTTACTTCAAATGTATTCAATATTCCATATTTATATTTGCAAAAATCTCTGTTTAAATAAGACTTGTTGCATTTGTATTTTTATATTGTGATTGTAGATTTAGTATAGTACTCTTTTTTAAAAATATATATTTTATTTACATACCAACTTATTTCTATGTCTATTCCATATACAGCAGCAACTGTAACAAAAGCAATTTCCCCCTGGGGATCAAAAAGTATTTCTGATTATGATTATGCTATAAATAATTAATATTGTACAACAACAACATTGTACGACAAGTGATTTGAGTCACTGTAGTATAAATTCATCTCTAGTGTGTGTTTGTGTGCAGGGGCGTGAATATAAACAGTGAAGGCAGTGTGGTTTTACTGGGGCGTTCATTTTTATTTTTTGTTTTCTATATAATAGTCAGTAGCAAACTATAACAAATGATATGCTTATTCTACATAAATTCTAAAAAAAATAAAAAATAAAATTAGTAAAATAAATATAAATATTAAATTATTTATATATTTATATAATCTCAAATCAACATATTGTTTGTAAAAAATGCTATAGTGTGTGTGCTTTATAACTCGTAACTAGCATGCACTAGGGTTCGTTACAATAAGGCGAGGCCCATTGTAACTACACTGTAAAAAATGTTTGTGGAAATAACAGTAAAAAACTGTCAAATTGCATCAGAAATAGGTCGTAAAATTAAACATTGTACATCACCGTAGTAGATACTTTTAATTACTGTAAATCAAAGAATAGTAAAAAACTTTAAATTCTACCGCCATAAATTGTAGAAATCACACAGTTTTGCTGTAAAAATATAAATTTTTCATGTAAAGTTAATGGAGAAATACCACGATGACACAATTATCCTAAAAGTAATGAGATTATTCGGTATAAATTACAGTTTTTGCTGATATTTACATTTACATACGCTCACTGTATTCTTTACGGTGATGTTCTGGCAACCACAGCTGCTGATATTTTACCGTGAATTAAACTGATTTTTTTTTACAGTGTACCTGACGCCACTGGATGTGTGTGTTCAATGTTCACTGTAAAAAAAAATCTGTTTAATTTACGGTAAAATACCGGCAGCTGTGGTTGCCAGAATTTCACCGTAAAAAATACAGCAAGTGGGTTTTCTACTTTAAATTTTAATATAAATATCAGCAAAAATTAGTAATTTAGACTGAATAATCCTGTTATTGTTAGGGTAATTGTGTCTTTTTGAGATTATGGTATTTCCCAATTAATTTTACATATATGTTTTTATTACATATATTTTTACAATTTAAGTTTTGCACTATTCCTTGATTTACGGTAATTAAGTGTCTACTACGGTGATATGCAATTTTTTATTTTACACCCTATTTCTGATGCTATTTGACAGTATTTTACTGTAATTTCTACAAACATTTTTTACAGTGTTTAGCACCCAGTTATCGTTGACGTAAATGGATAGTGATCTCCATCCAATGCACACCAGAGCAGATAGCGAGGCGGAGATTGTGTGGTGACACACAACACAACACAACCGGTGTAAGGGACGGAAAGGCCAGCGAAAGGTTGCAGGTGATTAGATAGCCAAGAGCTCTCTTGACATCACCTGTGGCATCCTTTGCTACTTTATCACCATTTCATTATTTCTCAATGTGCATTGTTGCCCCTAAAGGTCTCCGGTCTTATCTTTGGGCATGCATGAAGATGAGCGAAGGTGAGTCGAGGTCCTTCTTTCAGATGCTGAGGCCTATATAAGGTACGAGCTGTCCACAAAAAACACAAAGCACAAGAAGCCTTTGAGACGCCTACAGCATCTTTTCACTCTCACCATGTGGAAGGCAGCAGTCTTGACCCTGGGCTTGTTGGTGGCGCTGGTAGACCGGGTGCAGTCCAATGATGGCCATCCGTCTTTCTACGGGGTGAAACTGTGTGGCAGAGAGTTCATACGAGCCGTCATCTTTACCTGCGGTGGTTCTCGCTGGAGGAGAAGCCTGGGAGACTCAGGTAAGGGGATAAGAAACCACTGATGCAAGTTGATTTTGTTGTGATGTGTCATCATTTGAACCTGGTCTCACAGAAATCCGTGGAATAGCCACGGAATCACTAAAATTTCCGTGAAACTGACACGGATTTGGCTACAATGCAAGTTAATGACATCATATCCCGTGGCTATTCCATGGATATTTGTTCCTATTGGTTTGTTCCAAGTCACGTGACTTTCAAGGTCCCGGCGGTCAGAACAAAAAACATGGCGGACAGTTTAAAAATTAATATTTTGACTTTGTTTCTGCATAAAAATGGATTTTGATCACATTTCTAGCGAGAAATATATGTTTTATTTTCTAAATATTCACTCAGTGAATGTACATAATCACTTTGTGGTGAAGATCTCACCAGAAAAATATGATTATCTTGCATTGTAGCGAAATCCGTGTCAGTTTCACGGAAATTTGAGCGATTCCGTGGCTATTCCACGGATTTTGAGTTAACTGACACGGATTTGGCTACAATGCAAGTTAATGCCAGTCATATCCCGTGGCTATTCCATGGATATTTGTTCCTATTGGTTTGTTCCAAGTCACGTGACTTTCAAGGTTCCAGCGGTCAGAACAAAAAACATGGCGGACAGTTCTCTCATTTTTAGTGAAAAAATTAATATTTTGACTTTGTTTCTGCATAAAAATGGATTTTGATCACATTTCTAGCGAGAAATATATGTTTTATTTTCTAAATATTCACTCAGTGAATGTACATAATCACTTTGTATGTTGGAATAGCCACGGGATATGACTATGTCATTAACTCTGCACCTTATGCTGGAATATGCTACAGAAAGAATGGAAATTAACTGAATTTGTTACTTTGAGCACTTTTAAATCCAAACTAAGAGTTATTGAGGCCAATTCCATAACATGCACTAGTTTCTCATGATGTGTTTAAGGTCTGTATGTTATGTAAATATGTAACTGTATTCTGTGTTTGCTGCCTCTTGGCCAGGGCTCCCTTGAAAAAGAGGTTCTTAATCTCAATGGGATATTCCCTGGTTAAGTCAAGGTTAAATAAAAATAAAAACCTTGCATTGTAGCTAAATCCGTGTCAGTTTCACAGAAATTTGAGCGATTCCGTGGCTATTCCACGGATTTTGAGTTAAGCGAAATCCGTGGCTATGCCATGTATTTCTGTGAGACCATGTTGCATCATTTATAGCCTTTAGCCTATTAAGCATTCTTACCCTTGGTTTTTATCAGCTCTTATTGGGGAAGAGGCCTTTGACCCATGGAACACCAACTCCATCCCTCCACTCACCAGTGAGCAGGACCCTGCAGAGTCCCAAGCATGGAGGGATCAAACACTGAACAAGGCGTCTGTGGTGCCTGGATTCAGCCGCTCAGCTCGCTCACCGATCTCAGAGGAGGTGCTGGAGGCTCTACGGAGCGTAGACAGAAAAGGACGGGACGTCGTGGTCGGGTTGTCCAACGCCTGCTGCAAATGGGGCTGCAGCAAGAGTGAAATCAGCTCTCTGTGCTGAACCTTGTGTCTTACATCTTGTCTTGTTACTCATGCAAAGCTCTACTCTTTTCCTATTTGATTCCTTTATTTCTTCACACTTAGAATACCACATCCCATTAAACTCAATCGTCCATGTGTTAACTATTGATACAGGAATGTAAATGTGTTCTCAAAATGTGTTTACTATGATTATCATGTTCTAAAAAGATGTTTAATAAAGCTTTATGTTGTTGGTATGAGAGTCTCTTTTCCTCTTACAAAATACTAAAATGTATGCCGTTGGAACACTTCCACTTTTCTGAAGCGTTGTTGTTGTTTCAGAAACACAGAATTGTCAAGTATTTCAACACTAAAGGAAGTGGTGGTGACTCATCACAGGGGGCCTCATATTCACTGAATTATAGCAAATCTCTGTGATTTTACCAGCATACTTCAACATCAATAGATTCAGTTTAATAGACCTGCAGCATACTGCCTCTGTAAGACTATAATGTTGGACTTTGATTATTTCAAAGTGTTCATTGGAATTTGCTCATCTTTCTGTAAGATATTAATTATCACACTCATACTGAGACATATTATCATCAAAACTGACTGTAACATAAATAAAAATGATAGTATAACCCTCCTCATACCTACTGTCAGAAATCAACGTAAACAACAACTGGTGTTGTAAATATCAACTCTTTATTTTTATTTTTTAAATTATTTACCTGATTTTCTGTTCAGGTTGTTTGACCTTTTTTTGTTATGTAAATAAAAATAAAGTTGTCCTCCAAAAGTGGGGGGGGGGTGGTGGTGGGCCAAAAAAATAAAAAAAAAATAAAAAATAAAAAATAAAAAATAAAAAATAAAAAATAAAAAATAAAAAATAAAAAATAAAAAATAAAAAATAAAAATGATAGTGCTTGTTGTAATCTTGCACTGAGTCCACAAACACAGAGGAGCATCATTTCTTCATGATGTCAAAACTTAAAAACGAAGCAGTGTCGGGCCCTGCCATCAACTTCCCTTGAAAGTCCTGAATTGAAACTACTTGTCCGTTTTTGTTTGATAATAATAAGTAAAACCGGAGATAATGGCAAACATATCTAGAATAAAAATATAGAACTACACTGTAAAAAATGTCTGTAGATTTTATGGTGAAAAACTGCTAAACCATGACAGTAAAAGACCGTAAAATGATAAATGGGTTAATTCAGTTTCAGTAACAATGAAACACCGTAAATGCATATATCAGCCAAAACAGTATTTCTTTTTTTTCTACAGTTTTTTATGTTTTTGAAAAATACATTACTCCACTGTAAAATACTGTGGCACTGTGTTTGTTACAAAAATGTACTGTAATATATATACAAACATCACTGTCATTTTTGCATTTATTTTTTGTAAAAATACTTTTTCTCACTGTTAAATGTACTAAAGATCATATAACAAAAATATACTGTAATATTTTATGATAAAATATTTAATTTATGCAGCATTCATAAAGTATTTCCTTGTCAATTATATGGCAAAGCACAATTTCTTTTGATGGAAAAACTTTATTTTTTATGGTAAAATATGGAATATAATGGCAACCGTTAGCGTGAAACCACCAGTGCTAATATAATTTTACTGTAATATAACAAAAAGTTGCACCATATTTATTACGGTAAAGTTCTGGCAACCACAGCTGCCGGTTTTTTACCGTAAAAACAACAGTTTCTTTTTTACAGTGTAGATATTATCCTAATTTTATCGCTTATATGTTATATTTGCAACCTGTGTTCACATTTGCAACATTAAAACTTCTTAATTGAGCGTGATTCTGTTTGGAAAGACAACATTTTATATATTAGATACAAATAAATAATGATAAAAAATGATACCAACGTGGCATGGTAAACATAAGTAAAGTGGCAGAATGAAAAATATTCAAAAACTGACTGAACAGCCCAAGTCTCCTCAGGGTAAATGATATTTGGTCCACGCCCTGTAGCAGTTCATACAAATCACTTACACAGTAACAAATGTTTTAGGATGCTGACACCATCTGGTGGACAAAAAGGAAACACAACACAAAACTATCCAAATAACATGTCTGTTCATAGATTTTAACCCATAAGAACCCAGACCCAGTTATCCTGAAAGGAAAATTATGGGGGATATACCACAGACCAAGAGGACCACATAGAACACATTTATGATGTTTTTTCTGTTTTAATTCTAGCCCTAAATGTCAAAGATCTGTGATGTGACATATACGTTACATTGGGCGTTTATGGTATTTATGTTTATGATATTTCTTATTTTAAAATAAATAAACTAGACACATTTTCTGCTTACAGAAACACAAATTTACCTTTTTCTTTGCATCTCTACAACATATATCAAAATTGTGACAGGATAGGATTGGGTTATTGTTTGTTTATATTTGGTCAAATGTACTTTAAATTGAACAGCAGAGCATATATTAATTCAAAATAATTTAAACAGTGAAAATACTTGAGTGGACTATTACCATTTTTGTTATTGTGACAAAGACGTCACATCAGGTTTTTGATTCTTAGGTTAAAAGCCTGATGTGATGTATACGTCACGGCAATATTTTTATTACTTGTTTTATATTAATTTATTCAGGAAATATGGTCAAAACAGGTTAAATGCAATACAGGACATTAACGGATTAGAATTGTTAAATGGGTTTAAACTTAGCCTAGTAACAAAAAAAAGCTTTTTGAAATAAAAAAGTCACTTCTTGTCACAGTCACACAGTCTCGCTAAGGGACTTAATGAGTTAAGGTGAAGCATAAAGCTGAATATCGTCACCCTGTTAAAATTATTGCCTAAATCATTTTTTAAAATTTTGCAGGAAACACAAAAAACTTCACCAAAAGTGTAACATGTGACATTTATTGATCATTTCACTCAAAAAGGATGTACCAAAGGATGGCTATTGGCATAGTAATAACACTGTGTGTAAATGATGTAACTTAAGAGAAATAAATGACATAGGCATTTTTTTGAACATCCCTTTGTGACTTAAGCAAGATATGGTAACACTTTATTTTGAAGGTGTCTACATAAGAGTCACACAAGCCTGTCAGAAACATGACATGACAAGTATCATGAGCATTAATGTTACTTCAAAGTGTCATTAATGTTCATGCCATTGTTGCCAGGCATGTTAAAAAAATTGCCTAAGTCACATTTTATTTTGATTTAGGCATAATAAATCTGCTTAAGTCACTCACTTGACATAGGCCATTATCTTAAAGGGGTAAAATCACATGATCTGATCAACTGAGGATGGAGGAGATTTTACCATGAGTAGATGATTACTTCATGTATGTACTTCAAAGTGTCATTAATGTTCATGACACATCCCACGTCATGTTTATGACACGCTCATGTCACTCTTATGTAGACACCTTAGAGTAAAGTGTTACCAATATTAGTGTCAACAATAAAACACTGATAAACTAAACTGATAACTAAACAATCTCCCTCTAGCTCTTCTCTGCTGGGTTCTTATCTGATGCCTATGAATGTGGCAAACTGTCAAAGAAGTGATGATCTTAAAGGGGTAAAATAAAATGATTTAGGCAACAACAAAAAAAAAAAAAAAAAAAATTGACAAAAAATTACTGAGACATGTATATGTATCTGTGTGTGTGTATAGATATAAGTATGTATATATTTATTTACTTATTTTTTCATTTATTTATTTTGTGGTTATAAAGCCCCCCCCCCCCCTTTTTTTTTCTCTCTCTCTCTTTCTTTCCCCAGTTATTTATTTATTTTTATTTATTTATTTATTTTTTATCATAATTATTGCTATCATTATTGTTATTATTTTTTTCTTGTATGTGCCTTCTTGTTCTATGTTGTTCACCGTTTGTAAATTAACAAAATGTGCAATAAACATATGTTTTAAAAAAAAAAAAAAAAATTACTGAGGCGATTATTTTAACATTGTGACGATATGGGAGATTCTTCAACATTTAAAGTGTTTGTTACAAACGTGTCACCATGGGTTCTTATGGGTTGAATATGCAATGAATCTGAATAATTAAACGTAAACTTAAGAAAACACAAAACACTGGAATATATAGTGTTTACAGGCTGTCTAAAGCGGAAAGCGAAGTGATTTAACTGTCCTCGCATTAACCTGCAGCGCAGTTTATGCAGTACGGAAGCCGAACATGATCAAACTGATCACCCGGCTTGATTGCAAGGCATGCAATCTCTGTCACATAGCAGCTAGCATAGCAACCACAGAGCCCTGCAGAGATCAGAAGGTTTATTTAGCGACGCAGATCGCAGTCATATTGTATTTAATGTTAGTCGTTAGAGCGTAACTGCACTCTCATCTATAGAAATATAGATCTACTGCATCGGAGTGACCAGGTAAAATCTTTCGCGGTACTTTCAGGATGATGCTAGCTAGCTAGCTAGCTAGCCATGCTACTGGTAGCTAGCTGCCGGGGTTTGATAATATGCGACTGTTGTGTTATTATGAGTAATAATGCGCCTCCATTGTTGTTTTAATTACCTAGACTAGTTTGTCGGGCCGATTGTTAACGTAAGATAACGGTTTTAACGGCTGTTTTTTTAGTGGGAATCTGGTATCATAGCAACGCTAAGCTAGCTAGCTCGCGAGCTGAATGAGCCAGACGCCTGTGACGTCTGGGCCTCATTTCGTCACACTGTTAAAATAATCAAATAAGAGTCATTTATTGGCAAAATTGGTTTTTGTGTCTAAATCATCTACTCATGGTAAATTCGCCTGCATCCTCAGTTGATCAGATCATGTGATTTTACCCCTTTAAGATAATGGCCTATGTCAAGTGAGTGACTTAAGCGGATTTATTATGCCTAAGTCAAAATAAAATGTGACTTAGGCAATTTTTTGAACCCCTTTTTACCCCTTTAGAATAATCACTTCTTTGACAATTTGCCACATTCATAGGCATCAGATAAGAACCCAGCAAAGAAGAGCTAGAGGGAGATTTAGTTATCAGTTTGGTTTATCAGTGTTTTATTGTTGACACTAATATTGGTAACACTGTACTCTAAGGTGTCTACATAAGAGTGACATGAGCGTGTCATAAACATGACATGGGATGTGTCATGAACATTAATGACACTTTGAAGTAACATTAATGCTCATGATACTTGTCATGTCATGTAGACACCTTCAAAATAAAGTGTTAAATGACTAACAAAAAACATAAAAAAAAAAAAATCCAAGCTATTACCATGAGAATATTACCTCATATCGTCTCACCTATGGTAAAATCTCCTCCATCCTCAGTTGATCAGATCATGTGATTTTACCCCTTTAAGATAATGGCCTATGTCAAGTGAGTGACTTCAGCGGATTTATTATGCCTAAGTCAAAATAAAATGTGACTTAAGCAATTTTTTTCAACATGCCTTTGTGACTTAAGCAAGATATGGTAACACTTTATTTTGAAGGTGTCTACATAAGAGTGACATGAGCGTGTCATAAACATGACATGGGATGTGTCATGAACATTAATGACACTTTGAAGTAACATTAATGCTCATGATACTTGTCATGTCATGTTTCTGACAGGCTTGTGTGACTCTTATGTAGACACCTTCAAAATAAAGTGTTACCATATCTTGCTTAAGTCACAAAGGCATGTTCAAAAAATTGCCTAATATGTGACTTAGGCAATTTTTTGAACATGCCTTTGTGAATTAAGCAAAACATGGTAACACTTTATTTTGAAGGTGTCTACATAAGAGTGACATGAGCGTGTCATAAACATGACATGGGATGTGTCATGAACATTAATGACACTTTGAAGTAACATTAATGCTCATGATACTTGTCATGTCATGTTTCTGACAGGCTTGTGTGACTCTTATGTAGTAGACACCTTCAAAATAAAGTGTTACCATACATATCTTGCTTAAGTCACAAAGGCATGTTCAAATAATCGCCTAAGTCATTTATTGTCAAAATTGTTTTTTGTGTCTAAATCATCTACTCATGGTAAATTCGCCTCCATCCTCAGTTGATCAGATCATGTGATTTTACCCCTTTAAAATAATGGCCTATGTCAAGTGAGTGACTTAAGCGGATTTATTATGCCTAAGTCAAAATAAAATGTGACTTAGGCATTTTTTTAACATGCCTGGCAACAATGGCATGAACATTAATGACACTTTGAAGTAAAATGAATGCTCATGATACTTGTCATGTCATGTTTCTGACAGGCTTGTGTGACTCTTATGTAGACACCTTCAAAATAAAGTGTTGCCATATCTTGCTTAAGTCACAAAGGCATGTTCAAAAAAATTGCCTAAGTCATTTATTTATTTATTTAAGTTACACAATTTACACACAGTGTTATTACTATACCAATAGCCATCCTTTGTTACATAATTTTTGAGTGAAATGATCAATAAATATCATATGTTACACTTTTGGTGAAGTTTTTTGTGTTTCCTGCAAAACTTGGGAAAAAAATGAGTTAGGCGATTATTTTAACAGGGTGACGATTTGGAAAAAGCTGCACTGATCGTGATTTATAGTTTATGTGGCTACTTAATCATGCAGCTGTTACTTACTAATTGACAACTGCGTAGTGTTAGTTTTAGGTTTCATGCAGCCAGAAACGGAAAATGTTCATTTTAAATGATCGCTGTCACGGTAGGGCTACGTTGAAGGCAGTTATTTATAATGAATGCAGTGTTTTCTCTAAGATTAAGATGGTGAGGGTAACATCTAACAGTAGAATTTGGGGGTGAAAAATCACATGCTGGTTGTTTTGTAACCATTACTGCGTAGCTTACGTTACTTCGACGTGCTGAGGTCACAAGTGGGGTCAGCTGGTTGTAAGAACCTGTATATTTAGTAGATGCTTCATAAACGGGTTATGTATATGTGTTGTGTCTTTTAGGATGGAGTGGCAGCCAGATGAACAAGGTCTGCAGCAAGTGCTTCAGCTACTCAAGGACTCCCAGTCCCCAGACACAGCGACACAAAGAGCTGTGCAAGAAGTATCCTCATATATATGTGTGTGTGTGTGTGTGTGTGTTAGATTGTGAGGGTGAGAGAGAAAGGTGTGAGATTTAGCTTCACACATGAGAGCGTGTGTGTGTGCGTGTCACTGTGGGTGACAATCACAACTGACTTTGTGTTGTGATGTGCAGCTCGCATCCCATGAGCTGGTGTGATTGATTCTGATGTTATATTAGTACAAACTGCCCAAATGTCAAGCAGAATAACAAGGTTTGTGAGGGTATGTGACCTAATGCTTTTGTTGGTTGAACTCCTTAACAAAGACTGCAGAAACTGGAACAACTTAACCAGTTTCCAGATTTCAACAACTATCTTATCTTTGTCCTCACAAGCCTCAAATCTGAGGGTATGTATGTGCACATCAAATGTTAAAATTCTAACAATAAGAAAATCATCATTTACTGAATTACCATGCTTTTCCTCAGCAGAATTTTCTGTATGTATCCTCATCTCTCCCATTTCTAAAATACCATATTTCTTTTCCTCTCTGCTGCTTTTCCCTCTTTAGACGAGCCCACTCGCTCTCTGAGCGGTCTGATCCTGAAGAACAATGTTAAGGCTCACTACCAGAACTTCCCTCCCAATGTGGCAGACTTCATAAAACGAGAATGCCTCAACAACATCGGAGACCCTTCACCGCTTATCAGAGCTACGATCGGTGGGTGTTTGAGTGAGAAAGAGAAAGCGAGTGTTGGCTGAATCTCCTTGCCAGTGTGAGTCAGACTGCTATGTAGGTGGTTTTGATTTTTGCAGGTAATGTGGCAGTGTGGGAGCAAACGCTGTATTTTCAAGATGTTTTGAATGATTAAAAGTGAGTTATTAGTAACTCTTTTTAAAGCCTGATTCATACATGGTGTAACCTTTCTGCTATCTATCATAAAGGTATCCTGATCACGACCATAGCCTCGAAAGGAGAGCTGCAGACCTGGCCGGAACTGTTGCCTCAGCTCTGTAATCTGCTCAACTCAGATGATTATAACACCTGCGAGGTCAGGCTCACCTTTATGCAAACACTTGCAGCTTTGCAATGTTAATGTGATGGAAAAGATTTATGAGCGTTACTTTTGTTTGTAACATTCTTTATGATATTCTCCACCTTTCAGGGTTCATTCGGAGCGTTGCAGAAGATCTGTGAGGATTCATCAGAGCTGTTGGACAGCGATGCTCTGAACAGACCCCTCAACATCATGATCCCCAAGTTCCTCCAGTTTTTCAAGCACTGCAGCCCCAAGATCAGGTTAGAAAAACAGTCTTTTGCTTCGTGACGCTCTCTCTACTGGCTCTGAATCTCTCTGCCTCACACTTTCCACTGTTAGAATCATCATCATCACAGATCCTCCTTGTCTGTCTCTCTCTCAGGTCTCATGCTATTGCCTGTGTGAACCAGTTCATCATTGGCCGAGCTCAGGCTCTGATGGATAACATTGACACCTTTATTGAGGTGAGCACTACAGGATTTTATGTTGGTTTCATTTTCATTGTTTACAAACCTTCCTTTCTAACTTTTTTGCCCCTTTCAGAGATGGAATATGTAACAGTGAATGTATAAAGATTAATTAATATAAGGATACATTTTAGTGATAGGGGAGGTGTTTTTTTTTCTTTCTTTGAGACCGGCTCCGGCATTGAGATGCTGCATTTTAAGCATAATTTTTATGTAACTAGGTGGCTACACGTTAAAGTTCTTTTTAGAATCAAAGTCAGTTTGTATTTTCAATGGCTGTGACGACACTGTGGGGTGAGGGTGAGTTTTCCCTCCTCGTTTCTTTTCTTCTCCCACATTTGTTGGCCCGACTCATTCTTCCCTTCTTTTCTCTCCTCGTCTCTTTCACATTCAGAGTCTGTTTGCGCTGGCTGGTGATGAGGACAGTGAAGTGCGGAAGAACGTGTGCAGAGCTCTGGTCATGCTGCTGGAAGTCCGCATCGACCGCCTCATCCCACACATGCACAGCATCATCCAGGTGAGGGTGGGGCTTGATCTCACACACGGGGAACTTTCCCTTCCTCCTCCTCCTCCTGTACCTCATCACCTCTTGTTGTCTGTCACCAGTACATGCTGCAGCGGACCCAGGACCCAGATGAGAATGTGGCTCTGGAGGCCTGTGAGTTCTGGCTGACTCTGGCTGAGCAGCCCATCTGTAAAGAGGCTCTGTCTGGCCACTTGGTCCAGTAAGTGTTGTCGTTGGACAGGGTTAAGTTGATGACAAGGAAATGAAAATCAAGTGTAAATATACAATTTTTATCTTAGTAATAATGTGAATGTCTGTCTCTTCTCACAGGCTGATTCCTATCCTGGTGAATGGGATGAAATATTCCGAGATTGACATTATTCTTCTAAAGGTGAGCAACCCCTGGATCAAACAGGTGTTTCCAGCTCGGTCTTCCCGGCTGTTGCTTTTTCACATGTGTCCGTTCTTTATTCACCGTTCTCTCTTGTTTTTTGTTTTTGTTTTTTTTAACAATGTTTTTATTAATTTTCAGTAAGAAGATACAAAACACATCAACACTCACCACACTAGCCACATAATGAAAAGCAGGCAGACCCCGCTGAACACACATACACAAAAAAATAAATAAAATAAAATGAGTTAAAAAAATAAAAATAAAATAAAAAAGTGTGTGAATATAAAATAACAATTACAACAAATAATAATAATTATTTTTTTAAATAAAAAAATTGTTACACTCATTATGCTTACAGATAAATATAATCTACTGTTGCTTGAGAAAGTCCATTAAGGGTGTCCACACCTCTTCAAATTCTTGCACTTTACCCTTAATTACATAGGTTAGCTTTTCTAATGTAACACACATTGCCCGTTCTCTCTTGTTATCCTGCAGGGCGATGTTGAAGAGGATGAGGCGGTTCCTGACAGCGAGCAAGACATCAAGCCTCGTTTCCACAAGTCCCGCACCGTCACTCTGCAGCATGAAGGAGGGGAGGGCGAGGAGGGGGAGGACATCGATGAAGACGAGGACGACGACGATGATACGCTGTCTGACTGGAATCTACGTAAGTTACAGACCAGTTACTGCCATTTTTTTTGGCAGTTCATGTATACATGTGTGGATGTATTTTCACATATATCATCCATGTGTATGTTAACTTTAAATGTACAGGGTTTCCCATTAATTACCCAGACTCTGGCGGCCCTCCAGACTCTAATCTGTCCTGCCAGAGTCTCATGTGCTGCGCTAATGTCACATTTCAAGCTACAGAAAGTATATTTACACTATTCATGCTATAAAGTTATTTTGCGTTGTGTTGCCGTTGCTCAGCAGTGTCTGTCACCCGTCAGTCTTTCAAAATAAGAGCACAGTGTGTGAACAGAATCCACCACAGAATTTGCAAGAAGACAAATAAAAATAAGTCAAATAAGATGAGTTAAATAAAACATAACCCTTATTCACCTTTAAAAGAATTCATTAAAATATGCAATAAATCTTAATATTTGCATATTTTAATGAATGTATATGATGGAATAGTGGCATTAGAATGTGCAAGACGCCACCAAATTTGGGCTTTTATGGGGAAAAAATTCTCCGGGGTGGGCATGTCCCAAAGCCCCTAGCGAGCTATTTTCCAACACTGGCTCCTCCATGTCCTAGTGGAAAACCCTGTTAACAGCAATTAAAAATGTCACAGTGGCATAACAATAAATATTCTATAATATGGTATCTCTTGACTGTGAAAAATGTTATGTGACGTCATGTCATTTAGCTCTCAAAGTGCTCAAGATTGATGCATTTTACTTCTAAATGTACAACATTTTTCCGCCGGGGGGGCATGCCCGCGTGAGGTTACCCAGAAATTAGAAATCAATATAACCGCAGTGCTTTTATTTTGAAAAAAATAGCAAACATTAGCATTAGCACTAGAGCTAACAAGCTTACTATAGTTAAGACAACAAATATAGCCACTAATATATATGACAGAAGAAAATAAACTTTAACAAACCTTGTGTCCTGTCAGTCAGCCACTATAGAAGCCTTTTGATACTTTATATCAACTTTATATGAATTACGACGCACTCGTTATTATTTACCGTTCGTTTTTTCATTTAACCGTTCTACCGGTTATTTCCTGTCACTACCTTTCAAAATTAAAGCACCCGTTTTACACTGGACGGCACCTTTTCAAAATAAAAGCATCACAACATTGTAAAACACCTAGACAATGTACAAACATGAAAAACAAGCTATATAATACAAAAACACAAATAGGAACCTTGCTAAAGGTCATTTACAGTTGTGTTTAAAATAAATGTAAAAGTGATATAGTGATTGGAGTATTTACTACTTTTTACTGCTATATTTGATTTACTCCACATTAACAGTCTCATCATAACATGTATTCCTATCAGTAGCAACTCAAAACCAGATAATTTACTATATTTTATAAAGCGATTACATTAATATTGAGCAGAATTTAGTTCAGAGTTTTGGTCCGGCCCCTGCAACCTGCGTGGTGTTGGTCATGAGGCCCCTTGGGAAAATGAATTGCCCACCCCTGGTTTAACATATTCTCAAGCAGGTTAAAAGAAAATCTTTTACCATCTCCGTTTACCCACAGTTTGTCTGTGTAAGTCTGTTGTTGGATTCTGTCTTACTGTGTTGTAACAATGATCCCACAGAATATTATTACTGTTTCAAAGTTCTTTAACCCTGACGGTGGTTTCCCTCTCCAGGGAAGTGTTCGGCTGCGGCTCTGGACGTTCTTGCCAACGTGTTTCGTGAGGAGTTGCTCCCCCACCTGCTGCCGCTGCTCAAAGGACTGCTGTTCCACCCGGACTGGGTCATCAAGGAGTCTGGCATCCTGGTGCTGGGAGCCATCGCTGAGGGTGAGCTGCACCAATAACTTGCTATTGAAATGCAGTATATTTCAGTCAAATAAGGCTCAGTCATTATTAAGTTTTATATTAGGCAACTTTATGTCTGGCAACTTGTGCAACCAGTTGTCACAAGCAGTTTTGTTTAATTTATTTTTTATTTTATTTTGAAATCCAGAACTACTGTCAGTGTTTTTTTTACTCAAATTAAAATCCAGAAATTGTAAATCTTAGAAACTGGCAGTAAAATTAATAAATATAAATGATCTTCAATATAAATAGGATGATATAAGAGGATTTATAATTTTTTGGACTCAGTTTTTGTACAGAGAAAACTAAGTAGATGTAACATGTTAATTACTGAGCTTTTTTACAGAAGAGCTTACAGACTAACTGAATTTCCCCTCAAGGATAAATAGTCATTTTGATTTGATTTATAAATGCGGGAAGGTGGATTACCTTTCCACAAAGCCAGGCTATCGGTTTCCCTGTGTGTCCAGTGTGTGTGTTAAGCTAAGCTAAGCTAACCAGCTGCTTGTTTTAGCTTTATATTTCATACACTGACATGACAGCGGCATCCGATCTTCTGATTTAACTCTTGGCAAGAAAGTGAATAAGCATATTTCCCAAAATGTTGCCGTTATCCCTTTTTTTTTTTTTTTAGCTTAGTTTTTATTTAAGTTTCATTCACAATCGTGTACAGAATCATATTCAACATATCTGCTGTTTCATACACATGGTAACACTTATGATACATCAAAAAAAATACAGAGACTAAAATGACAAAGAAAAATATAAATTAAAATGGAATAAAATAAATAAAATTATATCAGTATACCCATAGCGGGGCACCACCTTTTTAGTGAATATATGTTTTTGAAGTCTTAAGGAGTATGTTCTTTGTTCCATTTGATATATTTCCTTTATTTTTTCAGACCACATACTATATGTTGGGGCTTCAACCACCTTACTGTAATGCATTTAATTGCTGTTGCTAGTAATATCTGTAAGCAGTTATCCCTTTTTAAGACGTATAAAACCTTTTGGTCCTTCCAGGCTGTATGCAAGGCATGGTACCTTACCTGCCCGAGCTCATCCCCCACCTCATCCAGTGCTTGTGCGACAAGAAGGCCCTTGTCCGCTCCATCGCCTGCTGGACCCTCAGCCGCTACGCTCACTGGGTGGTCAGCCAGCCCCCCGACGCTCACCTCAAGCCCCTCATGACTGAGCTGCTCAAACGCATCCTGGACGGCAACAAGAGGGTCCAGGAAGCAGCATGCAGGTACAGCTCTTGGGCTTTCTTGTACATCCAACCAAGGTTATAATAGTTTTGGATTTTTCATTAGTTTTAGTTTTGATTTCGTTGTGAATTTTTGTTTTCAAATTTAGTTAGTTTTTAGAGTGAGTTTTCTAGTTTTGGTTTAGTTTTTAGTTTTTGAAAATGCTTAGTTTTAGTTTAGTTTTTATTAGTTTTAGTGTTAGTTTTAGTTTTTTTGTAATGGGCTATATGTTGGGTGCGGGATTCAAAGAGGTCATAATAAATGTTTCCTTTATTTCCTTTGGTTTATCATCTCAGCCCCAATAAGGTTATTAACTCTTACAGTTCTGGGTGTTTTGTATTTTGGTTCTAGTGTAAACATCCCAGTCTCAGTAAACATATTCACCATGTGTTGCATGTTCAAATAGAAACACTGAATTATGAATGAAAAAAGTTGACAAAAACGAAAACTAAGGACATTTTCACTATAATTTTAGTTAGTTTTAGTTCGTTTTGTAACCACAAAATACAGTTTTAGTTCGTTTTGTAACCACAAAATACAGTTTCAGTTAGTTATCGTTTTTTTAAAAACTCTTGTTTTTGTTTTTATTTTTATTTCAGTTAACGAAAATGTTTTTTCAATTCTAGTTTTCGTTATTTCGTTAGTTTTCGTTAACTATAATAACCTTGCATCCAACTAGGGCTGGGCAATATGGACCAAAAACTGACTCTCCTTGCTTGATAATGATTTTAGTTATTATGAAGAAAACCATCGAAAATGGCTAGATATCAGTTCTTAAATCAAACTCGTATGAGATATTTTTGTTGTTATCATTATATTTGTCCAAACAAATGTACCTTTAGTTGCACCAGGCATTCAAATGATCAAGATATTGAATAAAACAATGGTCTAATATTTTTTTCCATGACTGTACATAGTGTTTAGCTTTAACTCAACGTCACAAGAAATCATCATCAAACTGTTTTATGTAGGTGTTTACCGAAATACCTCCAAATTACACAACCATTGTTTTTCTTTCTTAGGAACATGATGTCAGAGGTCACATGACTGCTTTGAAAATCACCATGAAACATAAAAAAAATAGCCTAAATTTGCAGTGTCATCTCTACAACTTCCCGAGATGATATCCTGACATACTTGGCCTATAGATTCTTTAGATCTTCGAGTTTCATATGATACCAGTATATATAGCGGCTACATTGTTATGGCGATATTGTCTCAACTACATACACTACTGGTCAAAAGTTTTAGAACACACCAACTTTTCCAGAATTTTATTGAAAATGATGCAGTTTAATGTCTCAGTGTACTCTGAAATTAATCTACATTTGCAACATTTAAAATTCTTTATTGAGCATGATAGTGTTTTGAAAGTAAAAAAAAGATTCAAAATCACATTTTATGTTGGACTAAAGGACTAAAAAAAAGACACAAAATAACAAAAAAAGACACCAAAAGACACAAAATGACTAAAAAAATAAACAAAATGACTAAAAAGACATGAAAAGAATTCAAAAATGGACAAAATAGCCCAAGACTCCATAGAGTTAAGTTGTTAACCCATTTCTTGTTCCCTGAAAAAGGCCTACTTGTATAATTCTGAAATGTACATTATTTTCCAGTTTTGGTTAAGCTTACCTTTTTTTATTTACCTCTGGCAATTCACCACTTACCTTTGGACCCTTTCAAGCTGTTCATTTGACTTGAACTGCTTGGATTTCAATAAAAAACTGGAAAAATTGGGGTGTTCTAAAACTTTTGACCGGTAGTGTTTCTTTTCTAAAATATATCGGTATTACGAGTTATACCACCCAACCCTACATCCAACTCTCCTTTTTTTTTCTCTTTTCACTCATAAATCTAACCCATCTCGTCTTTCCTACAGTGCGTTTGCCACCCTGGAGGAGGAGGCGTGTACGGAGCTGGTGCCTTACCTGAGCTTCATCCTGGACACGCTGGTGTTTGCTTTTGGGAAGTACCAGCACAAGAACCTGCTGATCCTCTACGACGCTATAGGAACACTGGCTGACTCTGTGGGACACCATCTCAACCAGCCTGTGAGGACAAATACACACATTTGCACATTTATGCCTTGTTTTTGAAATTGATAAGCCAAAATGACACACGCTTGTGTTTTAGGAGTACATCCAGAAGCTGATGCCTCCGCTGATAGCAAAGTGGAACGAGCTGAAGGACGAAGACAAAGATCTCTTCCCTCTGCTGGAGTGTCTGTCCTCCGTCGCCACGGCGCTGCAGAGCGGCTTCCTGCCGTACTGCGAGCCCGTCTACCAGCGCTGCGTCACGCTGGTCCAGAAGACGCTGGCCCAGGCCATGGTGAGACACACTCCATGCTCCTGGACTCTGTTTATTTGTTTATTGTTTATTGAATGGATCCCCATCAGCTGAGGCTTTGGCGACTGCTAGTCCTCCTGGGGTCCCTAAAAAGACATAGAACATGACATACAAACAACATAAACAAAAACAGTACAAGAAAAACAATAACAAACTCAATTAATACATTGTTATGATAAAATGTTATGTTGTGATGTTGTATGTGATGTTGTATTTTTTCTTAATCGTATCGTAAGTGTTTGTATATGTATTTTGTATATTGTACGTATTTTTTTATTTTTGTTTGTTTTGGGGTTGTTTTTTTTTGTTTTTTTTGTTTTTTGTTTCGTAATTCTCTGCTTTTTTACATCATGGCCAGGGGACTACAGATGAAAACTAGCCTTCTGGCTAACTCTGGCTTTTTTAACCATATATAATCATGTGTTTTATGAAATTGCACTGTCCCCTTTTAAATAAACTAACAATAATAATAATACATGCAATACTGTTAAAAAAATTCTACATTCATATTTACCCGACAAATGTTATACTGCAAAAATCATTAATTCAGATGTCTATAGTGTCAATATCAGCTGTATACACTTATAATTTATCATTTCATTAGAGAACATTTAAAAGGAAGAATCATCCGGCTACAGATCTAGCAGAGAAAAAGAAATAAAATAAGAAAACAAAATAAATTGCAACATATTAGTAATTATTCATTTGGTGGGCGGCATCAAGTGTGTCTTAAGTAATTTTTTGAATGATAATTTGTTTTGCGTGCTAGAGATGCGAGGAGGCAAAGTGTGTGTCTTTGTCCCATCGTCTTCCACCTCTGACCTTTTCTCTCCAACTTCTCTCCCGTGTCTGCGGTACAGATGTACAGTCAGCAGCCGGACCAGTATGAAGCACCCGACAAGGACTTCATGATCGTGGCGCTGGATCTTTTAAGCGGCCTAGCTGAGGGTCTGGGGGGCCACGTGGACACGCTGGTGGCCCGCAGCAACATCATGACGCTGCTCTTCCAGTGCATGCAGGTGAGGAGAGCCTGTGTGTGTGTCATTTCACCTTTTTCCAATTTGTCTGGTTTAGTCATTTTTGCACCTGGTGAAATTCATTTTGCAGACACTTTGGCAGAACTGACGAATAAATGCTAACAACAAGTGTATTCAGACTCAAAAGGAAAAAGAGTTCTGTGTGTCTGTGTGTGTCTGTGTGTGTCTGTGTCTGTGTCTGTGTATGTGTCTGTGTCTGTGTGTGTCTGTGTGTGTGTGTGTGTGTGTCTGTGTGTGAGAGAGGTGGTTTTCTTGATAATGATTTTGGTTATTATTTAGAAAACCATGTTAAATGTCCAGATATCACTATCATGTTGTTATGAATGAAGGATATTACATTGTTGTGTTCATATTAGTAATGCAATAAGTGTTAGGACAGTTTATTCTTTATTTTTTTTAGGAACAATTTAACGTTTTTCAATACAAAAGCATGAAGTGCCCAGAGGGAGTTTAAAGCTTTAGCTTATTCTCAGCTCTTGTTCCTACTGGGGCTTTTATATGTACAAAATGATTAAAATATACAACTTTCAGTTTAAGAAAACCACAGTAAAAATACATTAATAGACAGTTAATACATTAAAAGACTAATTTAAGAAAAAAAAGTAATGAAGCTCTCAAAGATAAATAGATTGTATATTTATATAAGACCTGCTTTTTGTCCATTATTTTCAGAGTCTGATTGTTTACATACAGTCATGGAAAAAATATTAGATATCAGCTCTTAAATTAAACTCTTATGAGCTATTTTTGTTGTTATCATTTTATTTGTCCAACCAGATGTACTTTTAGTTGTACCAGACATTAAAATGAACAAGAAAGCAAGGAGAAAACAAGGGGGTCTAATATTATTTTCCATGACTGTGTGTATGTGTGTATATATATATAATTATTATTATTTATTTTATTTATTTATTTATTTCCAGTCTGATTTACTGTACTGTAATGCTGACTGCACACAGCTTCTGGTTGCATCAGGTTCTGGCAGCACTGAAGCTCAATAATGTCTCCAAGCATTTCAGAAGCAGCCTGGCTGTTCTTCTGCAGTCACATTTATAACAATAATAGTTGCTGCCATATTTTTGTTTTTTTCCAAGCATAAGTATGTGTTTTGTCGCTCATTTAAATGTGATAATAAGTCTTTTTTGGCTGTAGCCTCCATGAATATGAGGTGTTTTGTTAATACCTCTTTCCCATCTTGCAGCACAGTTTCTGTCTTTGATCTGGATTTCTGTCACCTACACACCTGCTGCTCAACATTAACAAGACTACAATCACTCAAACTGCTTCTGTTGTAGTTCCCCCGACACTATGAGTCTCCAGGACCACATTTGGCCCAGTAGAGTTAAAGTTTTTTTTCGTTTCGTATCTGTTTATTTCGGTCAATACATGTCATCAAAACAAACCAGAAAAAACAAAAACAAAACATTGATCAAAGTAAACAACATGTAAACAGAGAGAGAAAATTGATAATAGACATTTGGACCGAAAAGGCTGAAGCAGCTTATTACACCTTATAACCCTGTTACAACTCAAGTAAATTTAAAATTTAGAAATGTACAATCTGTTATTTATTAACAAAAGAAATAAGCAGTCACAAAAGAGAGAAAAGAAAGAAGCTTATTACTCATTACTCTAACTTATATAAATTAATCATCCTATTTTTAAGTAATTTTTTGAATAAGTTAATGGTATTGCAAGTTTTCAAGTTTTTCTCCAATTTGTTCCATAAATTAACAGCTGTTACCGTGGTGCATCGTGATTTGGTGTTGGTTCTGGTTTTTAACTTTTTAAATATACACTCCCCTCTGAAATTATAATGGCTTTGTCTTAGATTGAACATTCTCTGAATACAGTCAGGCAGCATGTTGTTGTTAATTTTGAACATAAACTGTGCTGTTTTGAAATCCACCAGTTCATTGAATTTGAGTTCATTTAAATTTAAAGTTAGTGCCCCTGGCAATCACATTGACACAGATTTAGAGAATTTCAGCCTAAGTCAATATCCTATCGATCATGTGTCACTGCAAAAGTCCTCCACTCTGTTAACGGTGTGTGTTCACATTTCTCTCTGTGTCTCTGTCTCTTCTGTCTCAGGATACGATGCCTGAAGTAAGACAGAGTTCATTCGCTCTGCTGGGTGACCTGACCAAGGCCTGCTTCCCTCACGTCAAACCCTGTATTGGTAATTATCTCACTTATCTACAGTGCATTCATAATGTTCCTTAGTCGTCTTTTTGGTTGTGATTATAACTTTTCTCTTTTTGTGTGTGCGTGCACTGCAGCTGAATTCATGCCAATCCTTGGGACAAATCTGAACCCGGAGTTCATCTCTGTCTGTAATAATGCTACCTGGGCCATAGGAGAGATCTGCATGCAGATGGGTGAGTTGGAGCAAATCTATTGCTATGTTATGCACTTAAGTGCTTGTGCTTGTGGATATGAGATGCAGCGTGTGGATGTGTGTCTCCATCAGGAGTGGAGATGCAGCCGTACATCGCGATGGTTCTGAACCAGCTGGTGGAGATTATTAATCGACCCAACACCCCCAAGACTCTGCTGGAGAACACGGGTACATTGACACTCAGATATTTTTAACTAGGGGTGCACCGATCGATCGGCCGGCCAATCGATTGGCGCCGATTTCCTTAATTTTGCGGGATCGGCGATCGGCCGATTCCTTTAAGTCAAACCGATCTTATCTACCGATCTTATCTACCTAGATAATAGGCCGGAGGCCGGCTTGTTAAGAAGAGCCGCTGTTAGCGGCAGTTAGCTACAGCTAGCTACAGTTAGCTCTGTCGCAGTACAGTGTGTATGTGCTGCTGCGCAGGTGTTCACTTAGCGATCTCTGTTTGTCCCGCCCAGAGACTGCCGTGGAAAACCCTCTCCCCTGTTTGTTTCTTCTTCTACAGTTTGTTTCTTCTTCTACAGTTTGGCATCTAGCCGCCACACTGTATCATCAAATGTTACACTGCCCCCGTGTGGAAGGCACCAGTAATACAACTTTTTTTTCTTCCAGATATGATGAACTATTCGATTTTTTATGATTTAATGAATTGGAATATTCGAAAATCGATGCCCTCCCTAGTTGTCTGTATGTTGTACAGAACAAAAAACACTTTATTTATGGTTGCAGTTTTTTTTTTAGTTTGTCCTGTAAATTGTTGCTGTTTATTTTAAGTTCAATATTTTATTAACTACCTCAGGCACTGTGATTTCCTTTATTTGTTAAAGAAAAATACTGCTGTGTTATTATTTTTTCAATATTATAAGATTCAAACATTGAAGGTTCAGCTGTGAGTTATAAAAAAATCGGAATCGGCAGGTCAGGCTTTTTAACAATCGGTGATCGATGATCGGCCAGAAAATTGCAATCGGTGCACCCCTATTTTTAACACTTGTTTTTTTTCTATATGAGGCCTGGCAGTGCAGTCAGTGTCATGGTGCTGCTCACATAATTCTAACAGCAGTCGCTCCTCCTCTCGCTCCTCCTCTCGCTCCTCCTCCAGCTATCACCATCGGCCGGCTGGGCTACGTGTGTCCTCAGGAGGTCGCTCCTATGCTGCCACAGTTTATCCGACCCTGGTGAGCAAACATTTAACCACTTTTTTTGTGTTTTTCAATCCAAATACGATGACATCTTTGTGGTGTCATCTTAATTTACAACATCTGCACACTGGCCATTTTTTTATCACAAACTCAGCAACCACAGCGTTTTGTCTTCTTCCACTTTTTTCATTCTGTACATCATTGTGTTAGCTGATCTTTACTTGCAGATAAGCTGACTTTTTTTTTTAGCCCTGTCAGTCAATACAAATCCATTTCTGTTTTTAATTTTTCTTATTTTTCCTTCTTGCTTTTATGTATGGTCACATTGCTGCAATTACAGCAGCAGACATTATTTAACCCTCTGAACCCCAAGCAGTTTCAGGGCACATTTTTACTCACTCGGGCCTTGTTTTTCACTGCAACTTGTGAGTCCTGCAACTCTATGGAAACAGCACAATTGCATATAAGTAAAGGAGTACTCAGAAAAAGTATTTTGTGCAGTGTAGCACATGTGTAATGCCATAAATTGGAAAAAGAAAAATGACGCATTTCATTTTTTGGATAATTCTTTTTATTATAATTTTACAAAAACAATGAAAAATGCAGCTTATTTATACATACACACGTTTCCAAGTGCTCACAAGTGTTGCCAATATTGGGGGGAAATAGGGACACCACATGCTATATATTGAACTATTTACATTTATACAACTTCTACTTGCAACCTCTCTTGTCCTGCGTTTCATTTCAAGTTTTGATGATTTTTTCTCATGCGACTGATATTCATGGTTCACTAGTTGAGCTGATAAGTGCAGAATTCATTGTTTCTTCACAGGATCTGTTTATTCTTGACATTTTAAAAGAGACATGTAGCACTTTTTTTGTTTGTTATAAAACATATTTTAAGCTTACATTTGGTTACTTTTTATGATGAAAGCATTGTCACACACAAATTAAAAAAAATAAATAAATTCTGGCTGTGATAAATGGTGCCATTTTGGCAAACTTGCCTTTCAAACCCAGCAGTAGGTTGTTGGTTTAAAGGGTTAAATGCATTCTGCAGTGTGTCACTTCTCTTCGAACAAGGACAAATGTCCTCCCACACACACACACACACACACACACACACACACACACACACACACACACAGTGAGCCAACAGCAGTTTGACTGTTAGCATTTCACTTTATGCAATGGGTTTTTAGCTCACTCATGGTATAAATATTCTGTCATAAACAAATAATTAGAATTCTTAGAAGTGATATATATATATATATATAATTGTTTATAATATTTGTATGTGACTATATTGATTATTCATATATAGATATAGAGACCTGTTAAGGGGTAGGACTCGATACGTTTTTTTACTTCTTCCTACTCACTTTCGAGCTTGCAGAAAGTGTCTGTTTTCTCAATTTTTTTTTGCCTTTTTTGTTTTGTTTGTTATTTATTCATCTATTAATATTTAAACTGTTTTTTTGTTGTTTTTTTTACTTGCTTGCATGTTCGAAATAAAGACAATCAATCAATAAGTGCAAGAGTTGCTAATTGGTTACAAATGTCCTGCTGCAGGTGTACGTCTCTGCGGAACATCAGAGACAACGAGGAGAAAGACTCTGCTTTCCGCGGGATTTGCATGATGATCGGTGTGAACCCGGGAGGTGTGGTGCAGGTGAGACAACGTCCACTGGAAGCAGGAAGTTCTGCATTTCACCATGTGTATATGTCTGTAAACCCACAGATGATTTATGTTTAAACCCTTTCACTTGTTCAGGACTTCATCTTCTTCTGTGACGCCGTGGCCTCCTGGGTGAACCCTAAAGACGATCTGAGAGACATGTTCTACAAGGTGAGGGCTCCTGGCTCTGCTGTTCAGGGCTAGATACTAAGTCCAGGTCATATAGAGCAGTAGTTCTCAACCTTTTTGAGTCGCGACCCCCAATTTAACATGCATGTTGTCCGCGACCCCCACTCACTGAACGGAATCTCACACGCACAGTTCAGATCATACAAACTCAGTTGATACGATGACTTTTGGACAAATAATGTAGCAGACAAACACTAAAACATCTCTCTGTCTGTACATTTATATTTTTTTTATATTTTATTGTTACTTTTAACAAAATGGCCAAAAAAGTACATAAAATTAAGCAAAAAAAATGACCAAAAAAAGACATGAATTGACAAAAAAGACACAAAATGACAAAAAAAAAAGACACGAAATTACCAAAAAAGACACAAAAGGACCAAACAAAGACACAAAAAGACCAAAAAAAGACACAAAATGACCAAAAAAAGACACACAATTACCAGAAAAGACACTAAAGGACCAAAAAAAGACACAAATTGACAAAAAAAGACACAAAATGACCAAAAAAAGAAACAAAATGACCAAAAAAAGACACAACATGACAAAAAAAAGACACAAAAAGACCAAAAAAAGAAACAAAATGACCAAAAAAAGACACAAAAGGACCAAAAAAAGACACAAAATGACCAAAAAAGACACAAAATGACCAAAAAAGACACAAAATGACAAAAAAAAAGACACGAAATTACCAAAAAAGACACAAAATGACCAAAAAAAGACACACAATTACCAGAAAAGCCACAAAATGACCAAAAAAGACACAAAACAGCCCAAAAAAAGAAACAAAATGACAAAAAAGACCAAAAAAAGACATGGTATGACCAAAAAGACTAAAACACATGAACACTTTAACACAGTGGAGACAGAGCTGACTTCCAAAATGATTTGGCGACCCCCAGAAATCATCTCGAGACCCCAATTGGGGTCCCGACCCCAAGGTTGAGAATAGCTGATGTAGAGGAGCAGGGTCTGGTTGTTCCACAAATAGTTCCCATACTAAAGGCTGATTTTAATGCAGCATGACATTACCGCTCTCTCTCCCCTGCTGTGTGAGTCACTGTGAGGTGTAGAGACCTCAGGCAGCAGAGTGTTCTCATCTCAGCAGCAAGGACACGCTGTTGTTCTGCAGAGAACTGAAGAGAACACACTCCCCCTCAGGAGACACAATGTTCTGCCTGTTATCTCTGCAAACTCCACACATGCATGTATTTACACGAATAGAGAATTTCAGTAATACTTCTATAACATTCAACCAGCCTATGAACTCAGTGATCAGGCCTTCACCACTGTCTCTCAATCATTACAGGTACATCTCAATACATTATACTCAAAACTATTAATGAACACGTGGAATTATGTACTTAACAAAAAAGTGTGAAATAACTGAAAACATGTCTTATATTCTAGTAAGCAAAGGGTGGTTACTTTGAGGAATCTAAAATACAAGACATGTTTTCAGTTATTTCACACTTTTTTTGTTAAGTACATAATTCCACATGTGTTCATTAATAGTTTTGATGAATCTACAATGTAAATAGTCATGAAAATAAAGGAAACGCATTGAATGAGAAGGTGTGTCCAAACCTTTGGCCTGTACTGGAGGTGGTTTTTAGACCAAATTTGACCGTATGACAAAAACGCATGTTATCACATTCATTTTAGAATGCAGAAACGGCATCAAAAAATAAAAAATCACAATAAATCACATATTCATGAGGGAGGACACATCCCTGCCTGTCACTGCCATTAAAGAGGCGAAAACAACTTTGGTACAAGCAATTTAAAAAAACTATGAGGGTACTTCCCCTCAGCTGCTCCAGTGTACAATAACAGCTGATTACAGGTGTTTACAGGATTGATTCTGTGGGGAATTTTCTGGCATGTTTCTTGCTGCTAGTTCCACACAAGCTGCCTCCAACTGCGGCTGGAATTAGATAGATGGATGGATGGATAGATATACTTTATTTATCCCAAGCTGGGAAATTACAGTGTAGCAGCAGCATTACACACAGAGACAATAACAACACAATTAAATAATTAAATAAAAAGAACAACCTAGGCATACTTCAAACAATAAAATATAAAAATACAATAAAATGTAATGTAAAAATACAAATAAGTGTCTAAAGAAGGAGTATGGGTTAAGGAGTAGAATTCCAGTGCAGAATAAATATGAATATACAGTATAAAAATGTTGGTGCTTTGTAACAAATAAGGTGCAATGAACAGTGTGCATTAAAAAAAACACATAAAGTGCATAGCAACAGTATGTAATGAACCAGGCTATTTGTTATTGTACAGTGTGATGGCATGTGGAAGGAAAGATTTTTTATATCTGTCCCTATGACAGCGGAATTGTCAGTATATTAGAAATGTGAAGCTGTCTGATCTCTCGTGTCTAAAATGAATTTCCTCCTCCACCTTCTGCCCCTCCTGCAGATCCTGCATGGCTTTAAGGAGCAGGTTGGGGAGGAGAACTGGCAGCAGTTCTCAGAGCAGTTCCCTCCACTGCTGAAGGAGAGACTGGCAGCCTGCTATGGCGTTTAGATTCTCTACACCCACCCAAGAGGTAACCCCACACACACACATCACTACAGTCAGGCGGCTTAGCTGAATAAAGGGGACACGCTGGACAAAAGCACCACATTTTTTCCACGTGCTCTCTATCACTATAGGTTTCAATTTTTGGTAGGAGCCACTTCATCAAGATGGCCGATCCAAGATGGCACCCATATAAAGTCTATGAGAACCAATACATCTTACAAGCCAATTAGAAGGTCAATCTTGGTGTCAAAATCTACATTTTCTGGGTCAAGGATTCATTTAAAGCTATTGAGAATATTACTAAATGATTATTTGATCAAATAGAAATGTTCATTTTCACCCAGACTGGTAGGCAACTCGCTTCAAGTGCTGCAGCAGAGAATCCTGAGATGAAAATGTTTGGAATCTAATAATTATGTAAATACATGGCCAAAATGAACATATCTATTTGATCATCTAGTGATATTCTCAGTAGCTTTAAATTATTCTTTGACCCAGGAAATGTATATTTTGACACCAAGATTGACCTTCTAAGTGGCTTAGAAGATATACTGGTTCTCATAGACTTTATATGGCTGCCATCTCCGATCTGTGGCTCCTATCAAAAATTGAAACCTATAGTGATAGAGAGCATGTGGAAAAAATGTGGTGCTTTTGTCCGACGTGTCCCCTTTCTTCCCAAATCTGGTCCTAAGCCGCCGGACTACTATTTAAACTCAAAGGTTTAAAGTGTCCTTATTACTGTTAACCTCATGTTTCCTCTTTTTCTCCGTCCACCAGGTGAGCCAGCAGGAGGAGGGTGAATGGGAAACTCATCCATCTGTGTATTGCACTGCCCTGATCTGGGGGGAGGGAGAGGGACGCTATTGGCCGCTCCCCCTGACGGACGGCCCCCACGCCCTATGTGTTTGTCCATAGAGGGAGGGTGGGCGGGCGGGTGGGAGGGTGGGACAGAGGGACACCTCTAGATTAACTAGGCAGGGACCCGACACAGAAAAACTAACTGGTAGGGACAGATAGAGAGGGACAGAGAGAAGGACATGGAGGACAGACGGAAGTTGGGACGGAGGGAGAGAAACCAGCAACGTTCAGGGAAAAGAGAGGGAGGGGATCAGTAACACAGGCAGAGAAAAGAGCCACAGACTGGTCTGTTACTGGGAGGACAGGGATAGTTGAGATTTTAATGGGATTCTTAAACTCGAGCAACCGATAGCTTGACCGACAGAGACAGACCAACACAGACTTACACACACACACATGCACACGCTGCACATGCAGTACATGGAACTGACTGTGGGTGGCACTATTATTATTATATTAGACTTTTTTTTAGACCTACTACATGTAGTTAGGGACAGACAGACAGGGGTCTAAACTCTGTTCATTTTCTGGGTGATATCTTTCTTTTTCCGGGGAATAGGATTCAATATGAACGACTTTATCTGTAGTCACTGAATTCTACTTTAGCTGTAAGATAATCTCGCTATCCGCATCTATGTTACCTACCTTTCATTTTGACCAGAGTGCTGCTTCACAGAGCTATCCATCTTATCAGACATATTCCTGTCACATTTTCTACCTGATCAAAACAGAAAGAGAACGAGAGAGAAAGAGAAAGAAAGAGAGAGAAAAATAAATAAAAGCAAGTGTCTTTCCTCTTGGCTTCACAGAAACCGTTCCTCTTGGAAGGGAGGATTAGGGCTAACACATTTTGTTTTCTCACCAGAGGGGAGGAACTCGTAGAAAGAAAACATCACATCCTTAGTTGTCCTCTTTTGAGGTTTTGTGTGTGTATATGTGTGTGTGTGTGTGCGCGTGCATGTGCAGTTTGTAAATCCTCACTTCGGCATTCTGTGTCAACGGTGTGTGAAATATGTATTGTTTTTGATATGGTACCGAGCTAAAACTTGACTCCCACCGCAATGTCCTTGGCACCTGTTAACTGTGACCAAGTGTTTGTGTGTGTATGTGTGTGTGTGTGTGTGTGAGAGAATGAGTGTGTGTATATGTTTATGTCTACATTCGTACTGATATCCATTTGATGCCATATTGATATCTTAAGTAAAACAGTGATTGGCAATGTCATTGTGATCTTTATAATGTTTTAAAAATGGTCCATATTCTTTTTTTTCTTTTTTTTTTTTGTTTTGCTGCTACTGATAATTTTTGTTTCTATAGTGGACTTAAATTCGCACAATTAACGCAAAAAAAATATTTGAATTAATGCTATTTTCAGTGACTGTTGAGTTGTTTTTGCACTTTTTATTTTATTTTACCTTTTTTTTTTTTTTTTCTTTTTTGTATGGACTTTTTTTTAACCTCACCCATATGATATGTCTTGACCCTAATGTCAGTGTTTGTCATACTGTGTTGCACTGTGAAATTAAGTGTCTTTAAATGGCAAAAATATTCCAATACTAAATGGCAAATAAAAACAACTCTGTGAAACTGGGACTAATCCGCACTTTTACAATGACTAACTTTGCCATATTGCTGAGGTGTGTGTGTATGTGTGTGAGATCCTGCATGTGTGTGAGATCCTGCATGAGTCGGCGCGCATGAGTTCCCGTTTTTTGGCCTATGAGCATGTTTTGGATAGTTAGATGGCGTTCAGTAGGGGTGCAAATCCAGTTTTGTTTGGAAGGACGTGTAGCCTGCAACAGCCTACTTTGTGTGCATGCTCTGTGTCTTCACTGTGTGTGTGTGAGAGTGTGTGTGGGTGTGTGAATGTGTGTGTGTGTGACGTATATTTCAGAGTAATATGATTGCCCTTTACACACCAACACACCACCTCAATTCACAAGAGGAGAGCACAATATAGTTAGAAACAGAAGAGCTAGGACACTGCCAAAGAGCAATAGCCACTGAAATTTAAAAAAACCGACAGTAAGTAGAGATAAGCTGCTATTTCAATATTCAGTATGTGTTCATCATCATGATGTAAAAGTACAGGCAATGAAGGGCTTTTCAGATTAATTATGGAATAATAACATTTTTGCCAGTAAAATTGACTACAGGGATCTATATTTTTGTCATTAATATTCTGTATCTTCCAGCGTGCGGACGTTTAGAAACAATCAGTCGTTGGAACCTGATCTGACCTAGACTGTGACCACGGAGATAATCAATAATCAATTGAATCATTAATCACGACAAATACGAGACAATCTGAACCCCAGTCTAGTTCCATTTCCACAGCCTCCTAGTTCAGAGCTTGTACAAGAAAATGCTTTGGGTTGCTTGTTAATTTTAGTGCTTTTTTAATTTGTGTAACTGATGTTTATTAGTTTCACGAGCAGTTTTTGTATCTGAAGGATCCGTGTACATTTTCTTTGGATGATGCTGCAGCAGCGAGCTTCAGTAGGAGTTTGAAGGAGAGGAAAAAAGGTGTGGCCGCTTTTTCTAATACGTGCAAAGATGACGGGAACAAAGGAGGGATGAAAGGAGATAACGGAGACATTACTTTTTTTGTTTATATAATAAAGAGCATGATATTATTGCAGTTTGGCAGACAGACTTTAGTACGTTTTGTTTATCTATATGTGGGTTACTTTCGCCAGTCATGTTCCCGTTTTTTTGAAGGTGGGAATGGAAATAAAATGCTTTAAGTCTTTTATATGATTTATAGTTTGTGTGTAATATCTCTGGATTTTTGAAATAAATCATGTCATGCATGCTGAAGGCCGGATGTTAGCGTTGCCAGTCTGGTGTCTTTTGTGAGAAAAAGAAGTGTTTGAGTTTATAGAACCTGCTGAAGTAGTTCCCAACCTCGTTGGTCAGATGTTCTCACAGCTATTTCAGATTAATTAGGCCTGTTTAGCCCTTCACCAACACTACCCACATGTTCCACACATGTTCATTTGAATATAATAAACTGGATATTAATTATAGTAAAGTGGACTTTTTCATACAATTGAACTCTCAATGTTCAGGGCAGATTAAGTTACTTTAATGTATTTCAGACATTAAGTAACCAATTTCAGTTATTAAGTTAAATGTCACTTTAGTTTATGTCAGTAAATAAATTTGAAAAAGTGGAAATAACACATTATATATATCCATTACACACAGAATGAAACATTTCATGTCTTTATTTAATGTCTTCTAATTATAATGATTATGCCTTACATTAATGAAGACCTAAAATTCAGTGTCTCAAAATATGTATCCATCTATATGACTCAATGCTTGGTTGAGGCTATTTGACTTGAACTACTAGAAATTGACTTTTCCATGATAATCTAATGGGTAACGCTTTATATTAAGGTCCTTGTAATAACCATTAATTAATAAGTAATAAGGCATTGTTCTGGCTTTAGATCCCCTTTAGCTGCAAAAAGCATAGTTAACTGTTAACAAATGCATAGTTAACTTATAATAGATGAGCAATAAAGTATATTTTAATATCAATAAGCAAACAAAAGATTAATAAAGGCATGGCAAAGACATAATGGGTGGGTTATGGGTGTTTGTAATGCTATTATGAAGAATTATAAGATACTCATGAGGTTTTTATTAATGTTCTTATTATACATCTCTTATAGCCTGCTATTAGCTGTATTATAATGCCATTATTAACACTTATATAGGCTTATAAACACACAGTAATGTTAATAAGCATCTTGTAAGGACTTACAAGGGCCTTTTTACTTGTTAATTAATGGTTATTACAAGGACCTTAATATAAAGCGTTACCATCTAATGTATTGAGATGCACCTGTACTTCTGCATTAGCTTCCCCTTTCAGAACCAACAGTTGCTGCTGCTTTGTTACCTGCTCAGGTGCAGAAGCTGAAGGTGATGGTTGGTTTGTTGTGGCTGTGATAGAACAATTCTTTAAAATAGGTAAAAGTATAAACAACAACAGGTAAGTAAATGTAATCAGAAGCAGCAGAATGGGCCATGTTATTGTAATGCTACTGTTTCATATTTTATAGTTCAACCTTAAGTTAGTGGGGCGGATTAGCTGAACAATCGTTCACTTTGTGATAAAAGCATGAAATTTGGTAGATGTGTTGGTGAATATGTTTCAAACAAATCTGGATATTGGGCCACCTCAAAAGCGCCCCCTAGTGGCCGTGGCAGGCATTTGTTATACAAATAAATCAATGATGAATAAAAACTGCCCTTTTAATAATACCAACTGGTGATGAATTGTATATTGTTTGAAAGCCTGATTAGTCACCTTTACAACGAGGTACAGCTTGTAAGGATCGTGCATTCATGGAATGAGCAACGGGGCTAAACGTGTGGGTAGCACCCCCCAAACATGTGCATCCCCTGTGGGGCGGATTAGCTCAATAAATCACAAGAATTGTTTATTTTGTGATAGAAGCACACAATTTGGTGGATGTGTTGGTGGATATGTTTCAAACAAATCTGTATATTAGGCCATCGCAAATTCGCCCCCTAGTGGCCATAGCAGTCATTTTCTTCGTTAAAATTACAAAAAATATTTAAATTATTTCTTAAAATATTTAAAAAATGTAAACCAAATATACAAACGTAAATTAAAAAATGTAAATACACATATTAAATTAACAAAAATCCAGTTAGACACTGTTTCAGTTATTTTTCCTGCCCCACCACAATCGGGCTAGCCATCGAGCTAGCTAGCAAATGAGCTAGCTAGCATTTGCTTCCTGGGACAAGCAGTGCAGTGGACTGTCCATCAAGGTATGTCTAAATATTTTATTTCACCTGTTATAATTATGAATAAAATATGCTATGAACATCATAAAGGCTAAAGAGAAAAACAATCATCATGGGCCTTGGCGGAAAAGTAAATTAGCAAGATAGCAAAAATAGGTACTTAAGCTAGCTAGTTAGCTTGGAACATGTATCAGTGGCTGTTGGGTGTGAAAGCTTAATAAGACACTGTTAAATTATGTCCTGTGGAATGTGGACATCCCTCTCTGCACACACACACACACACACACACACACACACAGACACTATATGTAATGTCTCCTTTGCCCATGTGGTTCTTTTTTTCTTTTTTTAAATGTATTTTATAACTCCATCACAGTTAGTCAGGTGGCTTAGGACCAGATTTGAGAAGAAAGGGGACACGCCGGACAAAAGCACCAAAATTTTTCCACATGCTCTCTATCACCAAAGGTTTCAACTTTTGGTAGGAGCCACTTCATCAAGATTGCAGATCGGAGATGGCAGCCATATAAGCCATAAGTCTATGAGAACCAATATATCTTCCAAGCCACTTAGAAGGTCAATCTTGGTGTCAAAATATACATTTTCTGGGTCAAAGAATCATTTAAAGCTATTGAGAATATCACTGGATGACTCACTGTAAATAATTTGTTGATCAATCTGACATGAGATGAAAGCGTATCCTTGATTTTTTTGAGCAGTGTACATGGCAGCTAATCCACACTCTCCCGTGAACATTGATTCCAAACAGTTTCAACTCAGGATACCCTGCTGCAGCACTTGAAGCGAGTTGCCCAGTCTGAGTGAAAATGAACATATCTGTTTGATCAAATAATCATCTAGTGATATTCTCAATAGCTTTAAATGATTCCTGGACCCAGAAAATGTATATTTTGACACCAAGATTGACCTTCTAAGTGGCTTGGAAGATATAGCATTTCTCATAGACTTTATATGGCTGCCATCACCACAATCTTGATGAAGTGGCTCCTACTAAAAATTGAAACCTATAATGATAGAGAGTATGTGGAAAAAATGTGGTGCTCTTGTCCGGCGTGTCCCCTTTATTTGGCTAAGCGTCCTGACTAAGTCACACACCTCAGTACAAGGATTTTGCCAGAAAGAGTAACCTGCTACAAGTAACCCTAGTAGAATTTTTAAAATGTATGATTTTTTTCTCTGTCTAAATGTGTTTTGTTTTTATTGTTGCAAGTCATACAATATTGAAAATTATTTTTTCTTTTTAAGGAGCAACAGAAGAATACAAGCCAAAGAGGAGGCCGTAGCCTGTGAATGGGAATATCAAGACCTACTAAAATGTTATACAAAGTTAATGTTCTTTTCTATTAGACTGTAATAAAGCTTTTGTCACTTTAACATGTCTCTAAATTATATTTGTGGTGCTGAAAACATGAAACAGCAGCTGTAGGGTAGGCAAAGCATTCCTCGCCAGTAACCACCGGTGGCCATTTTAAAAAATGGCCGCTTTTAAATGGCCATTTTTAAAAATGGCCGCCACAGCCATCAGAATTTTTTTTGCGATGGCCTAATATCCAGATTCATTAAACATGTATTCAGCAATGAGTGTACCAAATTTGATGCTTTTATCACAAAATGAACGATTGTTCAGCTAATCCGCCCCACTACACAGGGGATGCACATTTTTGGGGGGTGCTACCCACACGTTTAGCCCCGTTGCTCATTCCATGAATGCACGATCCTTACAAGCTGTACCTCGTTGTAAAGGTGACTAATCAGGCTTTCCAACAATATACAATTCATCATCAGTTGGTATTATTAAAAGGGCAGTTTTTATTCATCATTGATTTATTCGTATAACAAATGCCTGCCACGGCCACTAGGGGGCGCTTTTGAGGTGGCCCAATATCCAGATTTGTTCGAAACATATTCACCAACACATCTACCAAATTTCATGCTTTTATCACAAAGTGAACGATTGTTGTAAAATATTGAGCTAATCCGCCCCACTATAACAATATACCATTTTTACAATCTCACTATAGGTTTTATGTGTAAAACTTAAATCTGAAAGTAACAGGTAGCTAAAGCTGTCAGATTAAAAAAATAAAAGTTGTTAGCTGGTGTTCAGAAGGCAATGGGCCCAACTCAATGAAACCAGAGTTTTTGACTCTGCAGACTTTTGTATACTCCCAACCAAGGTTATAATAGTTTTGGATTTTTCATTAGTTTTAGTTTTAATTTTGTTGTGAATTTTTGTTTTCAAATTCAGTTAGTTTTAGTTAGTTTTTAGAGTCAGTTTTCTAGTTTTAGTTTAGTTTTTATTTTTTGAAAATGCTTAGTTTTAGTTTAGTTTTTATTAGTTTTAGTGTTAGTTTTAGTTTTTTTGTAATGGGCTATGTGTTGGGTGCCAGATTCAAAGAGGTCATAATAAATGTTTCCTTTATTTCCTTTGGTTTATCATCTCAGCCCCAATAAGGTTATTAACTCTTACAGTTCTGGGTGTTTTGTATTTTGGTTCTAGTGTAAACATCCCAGTCTCAGTAAACATATTCACCATGTGTTGCATGTTCAAATAGAAACACTGAATTATGAATGAAAAAAGTTGACAAAAACGAAAACTAAGGACATTTTCACTATAATTTTAGTTAGTTGTAGTTAGTTTTGTAACCACAAAATACAGTTTCAGTTAGTTATCGTTTTTTTAAAAACTCTAGTTTTTATTTTTATTTCAGTTAACGAAAATGTTTTTTCAATTCTAGTTTTCGTTATTTCGTTAGTTTTCGTTAACTATAATAACCTTGCTCCCAACTTCATGTTGTAAACATAATGTTTTGGTCCCAGCTGCCTATCAAACAAGCCGAAGTGGTTTTAGCAAATGTAGGTTAGCATGCTGTGATGCTGTGAGGAGTATCTGGTTCTGCTGAGTGAGGCAGTTTAAAGGTCTTGTAGGTCAAGAGAACAGTGTTTAACAAACAGTATTTATCATCATTACCGGGCTTCCACGGGAATCTTTATCCAACACACTGTATGTATTAATTACTGACATTTGAACATATTCTGAAAGTTTATTTTTTTACATAGGGAGTTTCAGCCAAACACAGTTGGGAGACATTTCCTCCAAAAGCTACAACAAAACATCAGAGAGTCTAATTAGTTCTACTACCTTGTCAACCATCTGCCTTTTTAAATATTCTCCTTAACAGAAATCACTCCAACATTGAAGAGAAGCACTGAGGTGATCTGACATCATACATTTCATAACTTAACATCTACCGTTTCTTCTGTATTTACATTTACAAGTGGTATTCTACATTAAATTGATGGACAAAAAAAAGTTAATAAAACTACTCGAAGAACTGAGCTCAATGAAAATTGAAAAACCTGAAACTATCTACCAAAGTAACAACAAGAGTATCTACAGAAAATAATCAAACAGAGTGGCTGTTATAGTCTCTATGGCTCTGAAATGACTATAATTTAATAAATGTATATGACCAGGCACCATTTGCATGGATGAGTCTCTCAGCCAGTCATTAACAGTGTTTGATGTGTGTGTAGTAAGATTTCTGACACCTCCACAACATGTTCTGGTCCTCACAGATACTGTAAAATAAGCATCTAGAGCAGCTGTTCTCAACCTTGGGGTCGGGACCCCAATTGGGGCCGCGAGATGATTTCTGGGGGTCGCCAAATCATTTTGGAAATCAGCTCTGTCTCCACTGTGTTAAAGTGTTCATGTGTTTTCGTCTTTTTTTGGTCATTTTGTGTTCATTTTGGTCATTTTGTGTCTTTCTTAAGTCATTTTGTGTCTTGTTTTTGTCATTTTGTGGTCAATTTGTGTCTTTTTTGGTCATTTTGTTTCCTTTTAGGTCAATTTGTGTCTTTTTTTGGTCATTTTGTGTCTTTTTTTGGTCATTTTGTGTCTTTTTTTGTCATTTTGTGTCTTTTTTGTTCATTTTGTGTCTTTTTTTGGTCATTTTGTGTTAATTTTAGTCATTTTGTGTCTTTCTTTAGTCATTTTGTGGTCAATTTGTGTCTTTTTTGGTCATTTTGTTTCCTTTTTGGTCAATTTGTGTCTTTTTTTTTGTTATTTTGTGTCTTTTTTTGTCATTTTTTGTCCTTTTTTGTTCATTTTGTGTCTTTTTCTGGTCATTTTGTGTCTTTTCTGGTCATTTTGTGTCTTTTTTGGTCATTTGTTTACTCTTTTTGGTCATTTTGTTTCTTTTTTGGGTGATCTGAACTGTGCGTGTGCGTGAGTGGGGGTCGCGGACAACATGCATGTTAAAATGGGGGTCGCGACTCAAAAAGGTTGAGAACTACTGGTCTAGAGAATGCTATTTGATATCTTACAATGTACTTTTACACAGAACAGGATCTAGGAATGTTACTTTTTTTCCCATATCACATGACTCTTTCTTTTACTGTGGTGCAGTGTTTAGGATTACAAGAAGAATCTCCATAATATTCATCATCCTAGGCCGATCTCACGGCCCATTTCTTTTCTCTCCTTGTGTTGTGGAGTCAGAAGTTGCTGAAGATCTCTTGTTTCTTGCTCCAGTCCATAGCAGGAGCTCTCTTCTTGGTTCGGCTAGCGACCACCTTCTGTTTAGCTTCAGCAGCTGTTGGACTCAGACGCAGGCCGTTCTCCATGAACGGGTCCGAAACACGCCGTTCATCCTCATCAGGGACCTGAAATACACATAAATGTCGAAAATATTATTAGACCACCCTTGTTTTCTTCAATTAATTGGTCATTTTAATACCTGGTACAACTAAAGGTTCATTTGTTAGGATAAATCTAATGATAACAACAAAAATAGCTCATAAGAGTTTAATTTAAGAGCTGATATCTAGACATTTAACATGGTTTTCTTCATCATGATTTTGGTTATTATCAAGAAAACCAAAGATATTAGCACCTAAATTCTTTCTTTCTTTGCAACCAGCAGGTTCGCCCCCTGCTGGTCATTAGAAAGAATGCAGGTTTAAAGTACAGGTTCATCTCAATAAATTAGAACATCATAGAAAAGTTTATTCATGTCAGTAATTCAATTTGAAAAAGTGGAAATAACACATTATATATATCCATTACACACAGAATGAAACATTTCATGTCTTTATTTAATGTTTTCTAATTATAATGATTATGCCTTACATTAATGAAGACCTAAAATTCAGTGTCTCAAAATATGTATCCATCTATATGACTCAATACTTGGTTGAGGCTATTTGACTTGAACTACTAGAAATGGACTTTTCCATGATAATCTAATGGGTAACGCTTTATATTAAGGTCCTTGTAATACATTTGTTAGGACAAACCTATTGATAACAACAAAAATAGCTCATAAGAGTTTAATTTAAGAGCTGACATCTAGCCACTTTACATGGTTTTCTTCATAATGATTTAGGTTATTATCAAGAAAACCATGGGAAAGATATTAGCACCTAAATTAAACTCTTATGTGCTATTTTTGTTGTTATCATTATATTTGTCCAAACAAATGTACCTTTAGTTGTACCAGGCATTAAAATGAACAAGAAATTGAAGAAAAAGGGTGGTCTAGTAATTTTTTTCCATGACTTAATCTTAAAAAATAATGCATTATTGTGTCACTCCATTTTTTAGTTCACATGCATTTTCATTTCCTCCATTTTTATCAATTAATTTTTTATCACACCCGTTCCCACCTGGAAGCTCATGTCGGAGCTGCTGATCTCTGATTGGGTGGTGGAGCTCCTGGAGGACTGAGATGCTGAGCTCCCATTGGTTCGGGACTTTGGAGACGTATCTGTGATGGGTGAGTCCGTCAGCGTGACGTTTATGATGGGAGGGTCTGTGGTGGGGAGCTCGGTGGTGGGAGACGGGGTGGGGGGGACGCTTTCTGAGGCTGATTCATCCAGGTAGACCTCTGAGAGAGAAGAAACAGAAACGAGACATTTTATCTCCAGAGTTAACAGAGTTAGTGCATGTTTGTACTATTTAGTATGGCAGAAAATGATTTAGCATGTCTCAAAACATACAGTCATGGAAACATTTTTAGACCTTTGTTTCCTTCAATTTCTTGTTCATTTTAATGCCTGGTTCAACTAAAGGTAAAGCTAGGTTTGGATCAATATAATGATAACAAAAACAGCTCATTTAAGAGCTGATATCTAGCCATCTTCCATGGTTTTCTTGAAAATAACCAAAATCATTTTCAAGAAAACCATAGCAAATGTCTAGATATCAGCTCTTAAATTAAACTCTTATGAGCTATTTTTGTTGTTATCATTATATTTGTCCAAACAATTGTACCTTTAGTCGTACCAGGCATTAAAATGAACAAAGAAGCAAGGTAGTAGGCAATCTACAGTTAGATTGTATGAATTATATATTGATTGTAAATATTGTTCAATGATTGTAAATATTGCTTTCTTTTCTTGTTATTAGTTTTTCTTTTCTTTTAAAATGAATAATAGAATTATAATCATTTATTGTAAATATTGCTTTCCTTATCTTGTTATCTTTTTTTCTGACATTGTTACGTCATGCCAATAAAGCTAATTGAATTGAATAGTAGGCCAATATCAGCAGGATGTTCTACTATGTTTATTCACATTTTGCTGCATGCAAACCTTTAAACTTTTTGGCTTTTCTGACCAGTGGTGGAATAAGTATTCAGATCTCTTACTGAAGTAAAAGTACTAATAGCAAACTGTGAAATTACTCCACTACAAGTAAAAGTCCTGCATTCAAAACTTACTGAAGTAAAAGTACAAAAGTATCAGCATCAAAATGCACTTGAAGTATCAAAAGTAAAAGTACTTGTTATGCAAAATAGACCCACTTAGACTGTTTTATATATTCCAAATATATTATTACATTATTATTATTGATGCTTTTATGTAAACAGCCTTTTTATTTTCTTAAGCCAGGGCTCATTTAAACTACTTAATATACTGTTATGAGTCTAATCACTCTAAATTAATCACATTTTTTGTGTTAAATCTGGACCTGAAAAGTAACTAAAGCTGTCAGCTAAATGTAGTGGAGTAGAAGTATAAAGTTACATAAAATGGAAATACTCAAGTAAAGTACAAGTACCCCAAAATTGCACTTAAGTACAGTACTTGAGTAAATGTACTTAGTTACATCCCACCACTGTTTCTGACCCACAATCCTCTATACAGAATATTTATGAGCAAGGGGCTCAAACTTCAAACAGTACACACTTAGCGAGAGAAGCTGCAGTTTATTCTGAAAGTCAAAAAATAGATATTTGGTCTGAAACGCAGCATGTGAGTGTAGAATTTGACCTTTGACATGGCTGCTGGTGGGGGAGACGCCCAGCCTCTGGAAGAGCTCCTCTGTCTCCTGGTCCACCACCAGGAGGCGCACCTCCTCCCCTCCTGATCTAATCAGAGTCACCACCTCCGAGTGCCTCAGGCCCTCGATGTTCACTCCGTTCACCTGAGACACAATACAAGAGGTCAGAGAGAACAGAACCAGAGGAGGGAAGGGAAGAGGAAATGAAGAAGAGATGCAGAAACTACACTACTGGTCAAAAGTTTTAGAACACACCAACTTTTCCAGAATTGAATTGAAAATGATGCAGTTTAATGTCTCAGTGTACTCTGAAATTAATGCACATTTGCAACATTTAAAATTCTTTATTGAGCATGATAGTGTTTTGAAAGTAAAAAAAAAGATTCAAAATCACATTTTATGTTGGACTAAAGGACCAAAAAAAGACACAAAATGACCAAAAAAAGACACAAAATGACTAAAAAAAGAAACAAAATGACCAAAAAAAGACACAAAACGACAAAAAAAGACACACAATTACCAAAAAAAGATACAAAATGACCAAAAAAGACACAAAATGACCAAAAAAGACACAAAATGACCAAAAAAAGACACAAAATGACCAAAAAAGACACAAAATGACAAAAAAAGACACAAAATGACAAAAAAACACACAAAATGACTAAAAAAAGAAACAAAATGACAAAAAAAAGACACAAAATGACAAAAAAAAACACACAAAATGACTAAAAAAAGAAACAAAATGACCAAAAAAAGACACAAAATGACCAAAAAAAGACAGAAAATGACTAAAAAAAGACACAAAATGACCAACAAAAGACACAAAATGACTAAAAAAAGACACAAAATGACCATAAAAGACACAAAATGACCAAAAAAAAACACACAAAATGACTAAAAAAAGAAACAAAATGACCAAAAAAAGACACAAAATGACCAAAAAAAGACACAAAATGACAAAAAAACACACAAAATGACTAAAAAAAGAAACAAAATGACTAAAAAAAGAAACAAAATGACCAAAAAAAGACACAAAATGACCAAAAACAGACACAAAATGACCATAAAATGACCAAAAAAAGACACAAAATGACTAAAAAAGAAACAAAATGACCAAAAAAAGACACAAAATGACAAAAAAAAAAACACAAAATGACCAAAAAAAGACAAAAATGACTTACAAAGACATGAAAAGAATTCAAAAATGGACAAAATAGCCCAAGACTCCATAGAGTTAAGTTGTTAACCCATTTCTTGTTCCCTGAAAAAGGCCTACTTGTATAATTCTGAAATGTACATTATTTTCCAGTTTTGGTTAAGCTTACCTTTTTTTATTTACCTCTGGCAGTTCACCACTTACCTTTGGACCCTTTCAAGCTGTTCATTTGACTTGAACTGCTTGAATTTCAATAAAAAACTGGAAAAATTGGGGTGTTCTAAAACTTTTGACCGGTAGTGTATAAGTGAGAGAGCTAATGAGACGGACAGAGATTAGGAAGCAGCAGAAGGTTCAGATAGAATCTGCAATTTGAGTAGATGTGAGTTTATTTGCATGAACTCTCTTCCTGCCTCCAGAGTCTTCCTCTACACAGCAGTTACAGTAACTCACAGCTCCATATTATGTAGGTCCAAATTCATGCAAACACAAATCAGAAAGCAAAAAAGAAAGGGAAGAAAAGAAAGAAAAGGGTTTGTATCGGTCCTGGAAATCCTTGAAAACACTTTGATTTTAATGTTTTTATTTTTATTTTGAATGAAAGGTTTCTAAAAAAAAAAAGAAAAGGTAACACTTTACAATAACCAACTAAATAATGTTTATAGATGGTTTATAGACCAATTATTAACTATTCACAAAGTGCTATACATATTTAATCTTTTTCAACCAATTTCTTAGGTATATGAATCATTTTAAAATAATTTACATACTTAATATGGTGTTAAAATGAGTGCAACTAAAACTATTAATGAACTATTAATTATAATTTAATTTTTGGTAATGGTAAAGTAACTATAAACTTACATTAATAAACCATCTATTTGTCATTTATAAATGATGTAGTTAGTTAAACATTAATAAATTATGTCTTTACCATTCTAAATTGTCTATATACGGTTTATAAATGATGATTAAACATTAATAAACTATCTGTTTACCATTTATAAATTATGGTTATTGTAAAGTGTTACCAAAGAAAATGCTTCTTTTAGCCATTATGTTCAAGGTTAGGAATATGCTTGACCAAATAATAATTTAATATTTTAAATTAGAAGCTGCATTTCATTGTTTTTTAGTATTATATGTAATTTTATTGGAAAAGGATCTGATTGACTGCCTACAAATTAGACTAATGTTATCTTATTTGAACATTTTCAGTTAAGATTTTATTGAAATGATTTGTTTAGTAATTGTTGGGGTTAGTCAGGTTATAAAGGAAACAAGTGACACATTTTAAAACATGCAACTTCTTGTGTTTTCCTTTAATTCAACATCCTGTTGTAGAATGTTGTCACAAAACCTATTTTTGGTTGTGTAAGCACAATAAATTCTGATTTAATGTGAAGAAGAAGTGAAATAATCAGTGAACTGCCCTACAGAGTCTAACTGCAGTAACGACACAAGAGGTAAAACTGAGAAAAACAGCGTTAAAGTTGTTTAGGTAGGTGACATTTATTTTTACATGTATTGATGATGATTTATTTGACCTTTGACCCCAAAAATGTAGTTACTGCACGCTGTAAAATGTTCTAATACTAATGTAAAACCAGAGTGCAGTAACTACAATGTTGTTGTCTTCTTTCAGCTTTTAATATTATAAAGTAATGTTATATTTTTGCCTTATATAATTTTATCTCAATTGTTTACTTAATCACTATCTAGCTCAGTAGTTCTCAACCTTTTTGAGTCTCGACCCCTAATTTAACATGCATGTTGTCCGTGACCCCCGCTCACTGAACACAATCTCACACGCACAGTTCAGATCACCCATAAAAGAAACAAAATGACCAAAAAAGGGAAACAAAATGACCAAAAAAGACACAAAATGACCAAAAAAGGGAAACAAAATGACCAAAAAAGACACAAAATGACCAAAAAAGACACAAAATGACCAGAAAAGATACAAAATGACCAAAAAAAGACACAAAATGACCAAAAGACACAAAATGGCCAAAAAAAGACACAAAATGACTAAAAAAAGACACAAAATGACCAAAAAAAGACAAATTGACCAAAAAGGACAAAAAATGACCAAAAAGGACACAAAATGACCAAAAAAAGACACAAAATTACCAAAAAAAGACACAAAATGACCCAAAAAAAAGACACAAAATGAACAAAAAAAGACACAAAATGACCAAAAAAAGACAAATTGACCAAAAAGGACAAAAAATGACCAAAAAGGACACAAAATGACCAAAAAAAGACACAAAATTACCAAAAAAAGACACAAAATGACCCAAAAAAAAGACACAAAATGAACAAAAAAAGACACAAAATGACCAAAAAAAGACAAATTGACCAAAAAGGACAAAAAATGACCAAAAAGGACACAAAATGACCAAAAAAAAGACACAAAATGAACAAAAAAAGACACAAAATGAACAAAAAAAGACAAAGTGACCAAAAATGACACAAAATGACACAAAATGGCCAAAAAAAGGAAAGAAAATGACCAAAAAAGACACAAATTGACCACAAAATGATCAAAAAAGACACAAAATGAACAAAAAAAGTAATTAAGTGACCAAAAAGACTAAAACACATTAACACATGAACACTTTAACACAGTGGAGACAGAGCTGACTTCCAAAATGATTTGGCGACCCCCAGAAATCATCTCGGGACCCCAATTGGGGTCCCGACCCCAAGATTGAGAATAGCTGATCTAGATAAAAATAAACTTATAATTTCTATTATTCTTGTCTTCACTATTCAACACAATGAAGAAATACAAGGCTACACTGTATCACAGTCACAGAAAACCACGTTAAGTGAACTTACTGCGGTCTGCTTTGGTTATATGTATTTTATTTGGTTATATTGGTTATAATTTGTATATTTATCCAAAGTAGACGGTGGTAAGTACAATTACTGCAGTCTGCTTTGGTTTTGAGTTAGATTTTGTAGTTACTGCAATTTTGATATCATTATTTCTCTGAAATAAAGCAAATTTGGAATCTAAAACATTGTCACAAGATAAAACAGACGTCAAGGAGTTCCATTTTAGTTAGAACTCAATTTCGACCGAAAATATAGCCACTGCAGTTAGGCTTTGTAGGGCAGAATATAAAGTATGTGATGTATATAAGGATGTAATTTACTATTAAAGCTTGAAAAATGCACCTTGAAAATGCTTAAAAAGTGCTTGAATCTTATAGCCTTTACCAAACTCCTTCACCAGACGTTTAATACTTTTCAGATGGAAACAACGAGCTCCACCATCCTTTTCTCATTGGGTCAGGACGTTATGTATTTCTTAAGCTAGAAAAAATCAAATACACACTCAAAGGTTCCTCTCAATCTTATTATATAATAATATTGAGGCCCTTTCTCGACTTTCATGACTCCTTGCAGGAGCGTATTGCTTTTGCTTTTGTTGTCGTTGTTGTGTTTGCTTCTGTTTTATTTCTCTCTTTTCTCTCTTCTTTTGTTTTCCTAAATGTGCTTTATACCCTATGACCCTATGAGAGGGAGGGAGGGGAACTCGCTCTATCAACGTTTCTGCTAAACAATACACTTGTACATTTTTGGAGATGAATGTGTAAATTGAAGTAATTTGCATATATTCTGTATTTTTTATCATTTTTTATAAATTGTAAAAACCATTCCCTGAGACAGCAGTTCTCAACCTTTTTGAGTCGCGACCCCCAATTTAACATGCATGTTGTCCGCGACCCCCGCTCACTGAACACAATCTCACACGCACAGTTCAGATCACCCAAAAAAATTAACAAAATGACCAAAAAAGACACAAAATGACCAAAAAAAGACACAAAATGACCAAAAAAAGGAAACAAAATGACCAAAAAAGACACAAAATGACCAAAAAAAGGAAACAAAATGACCAAAAAAGACACAAATTGACCAGAAAATGATCAAAAAAAGACACAAAATGACCAAAAAAGACACAAAATGACAAAAAAAAAGACATTAAATGACCAAAAAGACTAAAACACATGAACACTTTAACACAGTGGAGACAGAGCTGACTTCCAAAATGATTTGGAGACCCCCAGAAATCATCTCGCGACCCCAATTGGGGTCCCGACCCCCAGGTTGAGAATAGCTGTGCTAAACAATACACTTGTACATTTTTGGAGATGAATGTGTAAATTGAAGTAATATGCATATGTTCTGTATTTTTCATCTCTGTGGGATAAAAACTGTAAAAACCAATAAAACATATTTACAAAAAAGTGCTTGAATCTGACATTGGAACAGGTGCACTAACCCTGTTTTAGGCCTCATGTACACTGTAAAAAAAAATCTGTTTAATTTACGGTAAAATTCCGGCAGCTGTGGTTGCCAGAACTTCACCGTAAAAATCACAGTGAGCGTATGTAAATGTAAATATCAGCAAAAACTGTAATTTATACTGAATAATCCAATTACCTTTAGGATAATTGTATCATCGTGGTATTTCTCCATTAATTTTCAATGAAAATGTTATATTTTTACAGCAAAACTGTGTGTTTTCTATAGTTTATGACAGTAGAATTTTAAGTTTTATACTATTCTTTGATTTACAGTAATTAAAAGTATCTACTACGGTGATGTACAATGTTTAATTTTACGACCTATTTCTGATGCAATTTGACAGTGTTTTACTGTCATTTCTACAAACATTTTTTACAGTGTAGAGACACATGAACACAAGACCCTCGTCTACACTTCAAGATGATCCCTCGCCGTCTTTTCTTCCTTTCCCCCTTTAAACAACACCTCACTCTCCCACCACTCTAATCCTGAGTGCAGCTAATCTGTTCTAATCCAATCACAGACCTGATTAACCCATTGAAGCCTGGTAAGCGGATACGTCGTTTTGTAGTATTTGTATAAGCTCTCAAATACTTTTTGAATTTCATTTCTATCTGCTACAGAGGCTGAAAAACCTATTATTTAGTAGAAGAGTTGACACTTCTGTTGAATTTCCAGAAAAACTTCAGGTTTTAGGGGCTGATTTTAAAATCGCCCAGAGGTTTTACAGGCATTTTTTAGGCCTCAGTGGGTTAAAACGGGGAGCGCTGGCATTGTTTCCCCATCAGTCAGGTGTCAGTGTGTGTTTGCTCTGGTTCCTACCTCCACCAGTCTGTCTCGGGGCCTGATGTCGGCGCTCTCAGCAGCTGATCCGGGGTCCACCGAGCGCACAAACTGTCCTCCCTTCTTATCGCTGTGCAGGTTGAAGCCGTAGCCGTTCTCCCCCTTCAGCAGGTGGCACAGACGGGGAAACAGCTCGTCTGTCGGCTCTGGTGACGGCTGAACCTGCAGCTAGAAACAAAAAAAATGTTGTCTAAATGTGAATCTGGTCTCACAGAAATCCGTGAAATAGCCACGGATTCGCTTAACTCAAAATCCGTGGAATAGCCACGGAATCGCTCAAATTTCCGTGAGAAACTGACACGGATTTGGCTACAATGCAAGTTAATGCCAGTCATATCCCGTGGCTTCTTCTTCCTCTTCCGGACGCAATTTCGTCCCGCTACTAGTCCTGCAACTTGAAGAGTTGCAGGACAAATTATATATCAAAACGTGCGGTTTGATCGGGATTGGTGTGCTATTACTTTTCTCTACAGAATATGAATTTTTCACAACGTAAGTCGCGAAAAACTGCCCAAAATTTTGCATTGAAATGAATGACGGCCGAAAAAAATGAGCAAAAAAGAACATTAATTGGAGATTTTTAAACGTCTACTTCTCCGCTCCATTTAAACTTTAAATAGTAGACACAAGTCTTGTGTATCGGTTCAAATACACACACATTACATTACATTACATTACATTACATTACATGTCATTTAGCAGACGCTTTTGTCCAAAGCGACTTACAATAAGTGCATTCAACCTGATGGTACTAGACATAGACCATAGGAATCGAGTAAGTACATAACTTTAAGAGCTAACTGTCATTGCTAAGGAGTGCTATATGTTAAAGAAGAAAAGAAGAGAAAAGAAGAAGAAAATTTTTTTTTTTTTTTTTTTTTTTTTTTTTTTAATATATATATATATCTGTTAGGTGACCATGACTTAACCGAGGTATTGTTGGAAGAGATAGGTCTTCAGCCTGCGGCGGAAGATGTACAGGCTGTCTGAGGTCCTGATGTCGGTGGGGAGCTCGTTCCACCATTTGGGAGCCAAGACAGAGAAAAGTCTGGAAGAGGTTTTGAGGCGAGTTGACCCACGCAGGGTGGGAGTCGCCAGCTGTTTGGCTGATGCAGAGCGGAGAGGACGGGCAGGGGTGTAGAGTTTGACAAGGTCCTGGATGTAAGTAGGACCTGAATCGTTAGCAGCAGAGTACGCCAGAGCTAGAGTCTTGAAGCGTAACCGCGCAGCCACTGGTAGCCAGTGGAGGGAGCGGAGGAGAGGTGTTGTGTGTGAAAATTTGGGAAGATTGAAGACCAATCGAGCAGCTGCATTCTGGATGAGTTGCAGAGGTCGGATGGCTTTGGCAGGCAGACCTGTCCACACGTGCACACACACACACACACAGGTAACTTTATGCGATTTTCGCTACACACACACACACACACACATTTTGAGGTTAAAGGGCATAGTTTGAAATCTCTGAAGAATCTCATCATAGTGTACACACACCGGCAGTAGCCCCCATGGCCCTTTCAGAATTTCCCCAGAGGAAATTTTCTAGTTAATATTGTAATATTGGTTGCAGATTTATAACCCAACCCTTCCACAGGTTCACTGGTTAAACTGGTAGCTCAGTGTGTCTATACCAGGGGTCTATAAGCAGGAGAAAGTGGCTGCTGGGTGAGTTTTAGCGGCTCTAAGTGGATCTGGAACATGAAGACGATTCTGAGCGTAATGACCAACGACAGGAGTTGACACTTTGCATGACTCACCTGCTGACCTGCTGCTACTCCTCTATTGGTACATGCTGGCTGTGTGTGTGTGTGTGTGTGTGTGTGTGTGTGTCTGTGTGTGCGTGTGTGTGTGTGTGTGTGTGTGTGTGTGTGTGTGTTGTCCCTGAGGGTTTCAGGATCCTGACTGTCTAGTGACACTGATGTGACTGCACCTCCATGGATCTTTCTGTTCTTATGTGTGTGCACACACACCTCTATCACACACACACACACACACACACACACACACACACACACACATATTCTTGTACTTCTATCTTTGTGAGGGCGCTCATTGGAATAACGAATTCCCTTGCAAGGTTATAATAGTTTTGAATTTTTCATTAGTTTTAGTTTTAATTGGGTTGTGAATTTTTGTTTGCAAATTCAGTTAGTTTTGATTAAGTTATAATTCATTTTAATTAAGTTTTTAGAGTGAGTTTGCTGGTTTTAGTTTAGTATTTATTTTTTAAAATGCTTTAGTTTTAGTTTAGTTTTTATTAGTTGTAGTGTTTTGTAATGGGGTATTTGTTGGGTGGGAGATTAAAAGAGGTCACAGTAAATTTTGCCTTTATTTCCTTTGTCTGATCCATCTTCATTATGTATGAAAAAAGTTGACAAAGACGAAAAGGAAGGACATTTTCACTATAATTTTAGTTAGTTTTAGTTAGTTTTGTTACCACACAATACAGTTTCAGTTATCTTTTTATTTAAACTCTCATTTTTATTTTTATTTCAGTTAACAAAAAATGTTTTTCAATTCTAGTTTTCCTTATTTGTTAGTTTTCATGAACTATAATAACCTTGTTCCCTAGCCCCTTAAGTTAACCCTAACTGTCACCATCACCACTAAATGCCCAACATAAACCTGATTGTAACCTTTAACCCTACAACAAAGTCTGAATTAAAAAAAAAAGCTCAAAAAAGCCTTTAAAGAAGTGAGGACCCGCTGAAATGTCCTCACTTTGCAAAAATGTCCTCACTCTGTTGGTTAAAAATGTGTTCCGGTCCTCACTTTGTAGGAAGAACAAGAACACACACACACACACACACACACACACACACACACACACACACACTTCCCTGACTTGCAACTATGCAAAACAAAAATATATTAAAGAATGTATTGCCTACTATTTAAACAAACAATAAGTCTAGTAAGTGATTTTTAAGCAATAATGTCAAACCTTCACTGGTTCCAGTTTCCTAAATATGAGAATTTGTTGATTATCTTTGTTTAATATTAATGTAAATGAGTTAAATACTTTATTTTTGGACATTTTGTAGACCAAGCCATTACCCGAGAGTATTTCCTATATTATAAGTCCCAGTCCCCATAAAATCAGTATCAGTATTTGACTTTATGTTTGAAAATGCAGCAATTCTTCCTCTTTGATTACACATCTGATGCTTGCTTTGATTTAAGAGGAAAAAAAACCTTTTGAGAAGTTCAACATTATTCAGGGAGGTTAGTAAAAGTTTTTTGTTTGAGTGTGTGTGTGACTGATCCAGACGGTGTTACGTGGTTGTGTGTGCCATCACCATGGTTACGTAAGGCTGCTGTATATGGGCATCTGCTGCCATAATAACAATCACGCAACAATGAAAAAGCGTCTGTATTTACATGTACGAAGTGAATGTCACAAGACGAATGACACAATGAGAGAGAGAGAGAGAGAGAGAGAGAGAGAGAGAGAGAGAGAGAGAAAGAGAAAGACAGAGAGAGAGAGAGGATGAGAGAGAGAGAGAGAGAGAATGAGAGAGAGAGAGAGAATGAGAGAGAGAGAGAGAGAATGAGAGAGAGAGAGAATGAGAGAGAGAGAGAGAATGAGAGAGCGAGAGAGAATGAGAGAGAGAATGAGAGAGAGAATGAGAGAGGGAGAGAGAGAGAGAATGAGAGAGAGAGAGAGAGAGAATGAGAGAGAGAGAATGAGAGAGCGAGAGACAGAAAATGAGAGAGCGAGAGAGAGAGAGAGAGAGAGAATGAGAGAGAGAGAATGAGAGAGAGAGAGAAAGAGAATGAGAGAGCGAGAGAGAATGAGAGAGAGAGAGAATGAGAGAGAGAGAGAGAGAATGAGAGAGAGAGAGAGAGAGAATGAGAGAGCGAGAGAAAGACAGAGAGAGAGAGAGAGAGAAAGACAGAGAGAGAGAGAGAGAGAGAGAATGAGAGAGCGAGAGACAGAGAATGAGAGAGCGAGAGAGAGAGAGAGAGAATGAGAGAGAGAGAGAGAGAGAAAGAGAATGAGAGAGCGAGAGAGAGAATGAGAGAGCGAGAGAGAATGAGAGAGAGAGAGCGAGAGAGAATGAGAGAAAGAGAGAGAGAATGAGAGAGCGAGAGACAGAGAATGAGAGAGCGAGAGAGAGAGAGAGAGAATGACAGAGAGAGAGAGAAAGAGAATGAGAGAGCGAGAGAGAGAGAATGAGAGAGCGAGAGAGAATGAGAGAGAGAGAGAATGAGAGAGAGAGAGAGAATGAGAGAGCGAGAGAAAGACAGAGAGAGAGAGAGAGAGAGAGAGAGAGAATGAGAGAGCGAGAGAGAATGAGAGAGAGAGAGAATGAGAGAGCGAGAGACAGAGAATGAGAGAGCGAGAGAGAGAGAGAGAGAATGAGAGAGAGAGAGAGAGAGAAAGAGAATGAGAGAGCGAGAGAGAGAATGAGAGAGCGAGAGAGAATGAGAGAGAGAGAGCGAGAGAGAATGAGAGAAAGAGAGAGAGAATGAGAGAGCGAGAGACAGAGAATGAGAGAGCGAGAGAGAGAGAGAGAGAATGACAGAGAGAGAGAGAAAGAGAATGAGAGAGCGAGAGAGAGAATGAGAGAGAGAGAGAGAGAGAGAGAGAGAGAGAGAGAGAGACAGACAGAGAGATTAAGAGTGTATAAAGAGCAGGTGTGTGTCTTTTGTCTGCTGAACAATCAGATGAAGAACAGTGAACAGTGTATTGTTGTTGTTGTTGTTGTTGTTGTTATTGTATGTATTGAGGTATTGAGAGGTGTTGGTCTGGGATTAATCTGCCACTTCCTGATTGTGGATTGTGAATTAGTGGAAAAAAATAATCACTCATCGTTGCAATCTAATTTGAGCCTGGAGGATTCCTTTAAGCAATTCATTTTGTGTTGATGAATAATCGTCAAAATACATACATTGGCTCATACAGTCATGGAAAAAATTATTAGACCACCCTTTTTCTTCAATTTCTTGCTCATTTTAATGCCTGGTACTAAAGGTACATTTGTTTGGACAAATATAATGATAACAACAAAAATAATAGTTTAATTTAAGAGCTGATATCTAGCCATCTTCCATGTTTTTCCTGATAATAACCAAAATCATTATCAAGAAAACCAGGAAGATGGCTAGATATCAGCTCTTAAATTAAACTCTTTTCAGCTATTTTTGTTGTTATCATTATATTTGTCAAAACAAATGCATGTTTAGTTCTTGTTCATTTTAATGCCTGGTACGACTAAAGGTACATAGGACAAATATAATGATAACAACAAAAATAGCTCATAAGAGTTTAATTTAAGAACTGATATCTAGACATTTGCTACGGTTTTCTTGAAAATGATTTTGGAAATTATCAAGAAAACCATAGAAGATGGCTAGATATCAGCTCTTAAATGAGCTGTTTTTGTTGTTATCATTATATTGATACAAACAAATGTACCTTTAGATTAGATTAGATTAGATTAGATTGACTCTGTTAATCCCACAGCGGAGAAATTTCTTTGTTACAGCCGACCGCACAAATTTCACACAAAATTTAAGATAAAGATAAAAAATAACAACCTAAGAAAAAGACATTTAACAATATACTATATACAACTAAAAGTAATAAAAAAGGAATGTGCAGAGTGCAAATTATATGCAAAAATGTGAAAAAAATGTACCTTCAGTTATACCAGGCATTAAAATGAGCAAGAAACAGAAGAAAACAAGGGTCTAATCATGTTCTCCATGACTGTATAACAATGGTTAAAAGCACAGACCATCAGCGAGACTTCACAGGAACAGATTTCAACAAGAACAAATTGATATTTGCAGCCAGTGGTCATGGTGATGAAACAGATTGAACATGTTGTGAAGGTGCTGCTGTTGCTGCGTGTGAAGCTGTTTGATGTGAAGCTAACCAACCTGATAAAGAGAGAGAGGTGTGTGTTTAGCCTGTATTTACTCTGCCTCCAGATAAACAGATGGCAGCGCGACTTGAGAACCTGCTCCGCTCTGTTTGGAGCCCAAACACTGACTCAGTCTCTCACAGACAGGTCCCGGTTATTCCGACATGAAGACGTCACGCTGATGAAGAGTTGGCACGAGTGGAAATTTTGTTTTTTCTATGACACACTCGCTGGCACGGAAAATGTAGGAATTTGAATTGGTTTGTGTGGATTTTGTGAACATTAACAAATGTTTTAAAAGCACCAGAGACTTTTGCCTCGAGCCCCAAATGAACTATTTAAATAGATAACCTATGCAAACACTGTTATGCAACATTGTTATCTTAAAATCTGGTATCTCCTTTCCCCACACTCAGAGTCTCATCTTACATTACAGTAAGTAAAGTACAGTTTTTAATGTACAATAAACTACTTAATCTGCAATTTAGTCTGCAGAACTGTGCAAAAGCTGAGACATCCTGCAATTATAATAAATCTTGATTTATGTGATGTTAATTTTAATTTAATTTGTTACTTCTTTACTTATCTCTGTCTTTGTGCACCTGAAACCATTCTGGCTTATTTTATAGATACAATAAGCAATTACAATTACAATTTAGTATGCAGAACTGTGCAAAAGTCTTAGGCAAGTGTGAAAAAAAGCCCAGAAGAATTGATGCTGATTTGAAGCATTTTCTGTGTTTTTTGTATTATCATTTTTTTTACGTGTGTTTTTGTGTATTTTTTGTGTGTTTTTCAGTTTTTTTTGTAATTTTTGTGTGTTTTTTGTATTTTTTTTACGTGTGTTTTTTTATTTTATTGTGTGTTTTTGTGTATTTTTTGTGTGTTTTTCAGTTTTTTTGTCATTTTTGTGTTTTTTTGTGTGTTTTTTTAATGTGTTTCTATGTATGTTTTTTGTAATTTTTTTTGTGTTTTATGTGTTTTTTGTGTGTTTATGTTTTGTATTTTTTGTGTGTTTTTTTGTGTTCAAAATGTTGATCCAGTAAGTCAAAATGACAAAATAATAATAATCAGGTGAGGTTGATACCAACATGGAATGATAAACATCTTTTAAAGTCGTTTATACAAACAGAATGAAAGATAGTCGAAACCATCAAAATAGCCCCAAACTCCAAAAGGTCAAAGTGCACTAACATAAAGCACACAACTACCCTTCATTAACAGTATAAACATTATTTATATTATTATATTTATTATTATTATATTATATTTGCAGTTTAGAATACTTTCTCTCAGATTAGCCAGAAATGAACTCAGATCAAAGCACACTTCTATTAAGTAAACACTTCTAAATTTAAAGTGCACTTCAATAAAGCATGAATTAAACATATAAACATGTTCTTTTGTACAAAATTACCACTATAAGTATTTGAACTTTAGTACACTTTTTCTAAAATACACTTGTCCTAGAACTTAATAAGTACACTGAAATACCACTTTAAGTCTGGCAGTATCAGTATATTCAAGCGTAGTACACTGAAGTTGAACTTAATGAATCTGTTTTGAAACACACTTTTAAAATGTACATGCTAAATATGTTCTGAATTAAGTACAAAAAGTAGAAGTATACTCATAATAATTTTAGTCAACTAAAATATATTTTTTTCTACACTAAAGTTGTTGTTTTTTTTAACCTACTTTGTCAAAATCCAAACGTAGTTTCTGCAGTGAGGTGGAAGAATCCTGCAGCTACATGTGTGAGGCGTTAAAACTCTCACTATGCACAGAGACAGTGCTGTAAATACAATATGCATTATAAATGTTCACAGTGCTTCATGACAACAGTGGCTTGTAAAGCAGATGTTTGAATGTCAGAGACATGAAGCCCATTGTTGCACTGTGGCAGAGAGGAGGTGAGAAATTATTTTAAATCTGTTGTATTCGTAATTCATTGTTTTATTTATACGGTTTTGTTTTTTATTCCTTGCTGGCTCCTTTTTTAACTTGCATGCATTATAATCATTTTTTCTATATTTTTTTCTGGTTGGAAAAAGAGGGTTTGTGTAGGTATTATTTTTTTTTTTATTAATAAATCCATTTAAACAACAAAAAAGTGATTCATATCCTTTACAGGAAGCCAATCTTTATTTGCATAAATACCTCCCCTAACTTATTTCCACAGTGTATCTCTTTTGTTCATTGTAACTCTGGAATACCAAAAGCCTGTTTTTAAAAAGTATTCAGTCCCTCCTGCTCAGAGAAGTAACCAGACTCTCCTTCAGGTCTGAATCCAGGACGCCCAAGAGCTCAAATCCAGATTAGTGACATCAGGTAAAAGAGTGAACTCTTAGTGTCACGCACTCTTAACACAGTAACACACTGACTCCTCCCCCCCTTTATTCTAATAAAAACACAACAGATCATCTATAAAAACCCTCTGAATTCTTTTTACATTGGACTATGTTGTTTTAGTGCACATGGACAGATTATGAGATGGAGGACCTCATTATCTCTCTACAGAGGAGCAAGACACAAAGATGTGTTGTTGTTTTGTATCTCTTTGTAATCAGTATGCATCTTTTTGTTGTTTTGTGTCTCTTATTTATGTGTTGTGTCTTTCTTGTTTGTTTTGCATCTCTTTGTAGTTGTTTTGTGTCTTTCTTGTTTGTTTTGTATCTCTTTGTTGTTGTTTGTGTCATTTTTGTTGTTGTTTTGTATCTCTTTGTAATCAGTATGTATCTTTTTGTTGTTTTGTGTCTCTTATTTATGTGTTGTGTCTTTCTTGTTTGTTTTGTATCTCTTTGTAGTTGTTTGTGTCTCTTTGTGGTTCTTTTGCATCTCTTTGTAGTTGTTTTGTGTCTTTCTTGTTTCTTTTGCATCTCTTTGTAGTTGTTTGTGTCACTTTGTGGTTCTTTTGCGACTCTTTGTAGTTGTTTTGTGTCTCTTTCTGGTTGTTTTGTGTCTCTTTGTAGCTGTTTTGTGTCTTTCTTGTTTGTTTTGCGTCTCTTTGTAGTTGTTTGTGTCACTTTGTGGTTCTTTTGCGTCTCTTTGTAGTTGTTTTGCGTCTCTTTCTGGTTGTTTTGTGTCTCTTTGTAGTTGTTTTGCATCTCTTTGTAGTTGTTTTGTGTCTCTTTCTGGTTGTTTTGTGTCTCTTTGTAGCTGTTTTGTGTCTTTCTTGTTTGTTTTGTATCTATTTGTAGTTGTTTTGTGTCTTTCTTGTTTGTTTTGTATCTATTTGTAGTTGTTTTGCATCTGTCTTGTTTGTTTTGTATCTCTTTGTAGTTGTTTGTATCTCTTTGTAGTTGTTTTGCATCTTTCTTGTTTGTTTTGTATCTCTTTGTAGTTGTTTGTATCTCTTTGTAGTTGTTTTGTGTCTCTCTTGTTTGTTTTGTGTCTCTTTGTAGTTGTTTTGTGTCTTTCTTGTTTGTTTTGTATCTCTTTGTAGTTGTTTTGTGTCTTTCTTGTTTGTTTTGCATCTCTTTGCAGTTGTTTGTGTAGTTTTGTGGTTGTTCTGTGTGTCTTTCTGGTGTTGTTTAGTTATTTGGAGTGAATCTGAATCTTACCTCTGTGTCTGTTGCTGTGCTGGATGTCACTGAGGACCTCTTGACCTTGGCCTGTGTGATGGTGTGTGAGTCTGCAGCAGCCAGAGGGAAGAAGGAGTGTGTGTGGTTGGGGTTGGGTGACCGAGGTGAGTTCTCTCTGGGGAGGGGGGAGGTGGACGGGGTCGGCCCGGGAGAAGGTCGCGGGGAGAGGGTCCCCATCTCCACGGCCAGGTCCTCGGAGCACGCCAGGCCCCGGCTGCGGAGGAAATCATCCGTGTCTCGGTCCACCACCAGCAGCCTGGTGCGGTGCGGCACCTCCCGGATCCGCTCCACCACCTGCAGAGAGAGAAGTTAGTCTGTGCATGTTGTTTACCGTGAACATTACAAAGACACAGTGATTCCCATTACACAAGGCTCACATTGACCCATTTTAGTAGCCCCCCCCTCCTCCTCCTCAGGCGAAGGGAAAAGTGGTCTAACAGGTCCAGAACTCATTGTTTGTCCCTCAGAGACTTGATGCGCCTCTCCTGGCGTCTCTTTAACACGCCAGCACTTGTCTGAGATTTCTCAGTTATTGAGCCATGTTGTCACTCACTTGATGGTGCGTTTCGTTCTCCACATTCTCCCCGTTCACCTCCACCACCCGGTCTCCTGGTCGCAGCCCGGCCAGGTCCGAAGAGGAGCCGGGCTCCACTTTCCGGATGAACTGGCCGCCTTTATTCCTCTCACCGTGCAGGTGGAACCCATAGCCGCGGTCTCCTTTGGTCAGGAAACAGAGCCTGGGTCTCAGCTCGCTCTCCATCACAGGGGAAACGGGTCAAAGTGTCTCAGGAGAATAAACAGGTGCTGGTCCCGCTGGAAAGTCTCTTAATCCAACGTACGGCTGCATGCGCGCTCCACTGACCAAAAGATCATCATTTAGCATGATGCGAGTCCATTAATAATCCAGTTGTTCCGAGAGCACTGCAATCAAAAAGTGGGCTAAAACTAATGAGTGTTTAATCCATCATCCATTAAACCAGAGGCGCCAATATGAGCGCGCAAAAATAGTGCGCAGCGTGCGTAAAATGGTGCCCAAAAACCGCAGACAGGAGCTAAATCCCGTCCATCGGAGGAATAATCCAAGAGATCAGAGATTAGAAAGCTTTTCCTCGCACGTAACACTTAATTCTCCTCGTCAGCTGGGAGTGTGTCCTCCTGTCCGACCCGGCGCGAGACTGAGGAGGCGTCAACAACAGATGCCGCGCCAGGACGTCCCCCCGCAGCGCGCACCTGACCGCCCAGCGCAGCCGCGACGTGCTGGCAGCAGATTACAGCCTGCAGACAGTCATGACGCTGTAAGGAGCTAATGGAATGAAAGTATTTGTTTATGGATGACATTAGTTTGCAGCCAAGTTGGGTTTTCCATGGACACGTGCTCCTGTAGAGTCCCTGTAGAGTCAGAGTCTGGCACCAGGTGATCCTGTGACCTTATCCGCCCTCTATCCAGTTCTTTACAGGAAATCAATAAAGGGAAAACAAAATGTCATGGTTCATGGAATATAAACGCAGTTTTACGGACATTTCCTTGTTAAAACACAGTTTTTCAAGTTATTCAGGAGAGTCAAGTTTGAGTGTGTGTGTATCCTGAGTATACTTACCTTGCTCTTGTAGAATTTTTCTACTCCTACTCTTATACTAATTATAATGCATCTTCATTTGTGTGATGTTAATTTTAATTTTGTTACTTCTGTACTTATCTCTGTCTTTGTGCACCTGAAACCATTCTGGCTTATCTTATGTAAACAATAATCAATCCTGTGGAGCCCAGGAAGACTAGCTGGTTACTAAGGTACCAGATAATGGTATAAATAAATAACAAATAAACAAATAAACAAGTATTGCATTCAATGTTCACTCAAGTAAAAGAAGGCCTGTTGACAAGTATTAACTACAGAATGTTCTGAAGAAAGTAGAGTAATATTTCAGAGTGACTACTATCAGTGTTGCAATATAATGCAATCAATAATATTGATGTATGTAAAATGTATTTCTCTCTGAAATGTAGTGAAATAGAAGTGCAAATTAGCATAAATTGTAAAACTACAAGTAAAAGCACCTCAAATTGGCCCTTAAGTACGTACTAGAATACTGAGTACTTGAGTATATGTAGCTACTTAGTTCCTTTCCACCTACTTTCAGTGGTTTAACCTCCTGAGACCCAAGCTTTAGTTTGGTAAGTATTGTTAGTTTCTCCTAAATATTTAGGATTAGTAGGACATGATAAGTACAAAAACTAAGCATTATTAAAAACTAAGCATTATTAAAAACAAAGTATTATTAAAAACAAAGTGTTATTTTACTGTAAATCTGTTTATTTCCATACATTTACAGCTTCTCTTTAAAAGATCGATAGCAAAATCTATTCGTTGTCAAATGAGAACTTCCTGATTAGCAGTTGTAGCTTGTTGCTATTGCTAAAAATAGTAAAATTTGTACAGAATCTCAAACTACAAACATTATTAAGCACAAATAAACAAGTTTTAACCATAAAATCTGATCAGGTTTTGTACCTGGTCCACTTTTTTCTGGGGATAAGCTGCTGATTGACTTTACCAAGATGCTGCCATCTGATTTTTACACTCATTGGTGTATTTTCTAGAGTGTGTACTACTGAGGACAACATGTCATAGTTAAGCAGAATGAAGTATAAAGGTCCAGTAAACCTAAAATGTAATGTCCACATATGAGGACGCAGGTTCTCAGTGGTTTAACCCTATAAAGCCTGAGCCATGAAATAATTGCCAGAAAATTCAATTTTTTTAAAAACCAAGTGCTTATTAACCTGCTGATGAGTTTTAAAAAATAAATAAATTGCATATATGAATTCTAATTTGTATCATATTTGATACATCAGTTCTTTTTGTGCAATTTGTTGCTCACAGTTTGTTTTTCTTGAACTAACAAAAACGTATAAAACCTTTTAAGACTTTGACTTTTCCTTTTTCCTCAAACATGCAAAATACATATTTTTTCCATATAACACAACATCATACATCTGCTGATATGAAGTTTTTTAATGCAGCAATGACTGAAGACCTGCATATCATTTTCGCTACATCTGGTATTTTTGTGCAATTTGTTGCTCAGTTTGTTTATCTTCAACACATGTTTACATCAGGTTTTTGATGATGTAGAGGTCTCAAAAATTACTGTATCTAATATGATACACTTGGCTTTATAGGGTTAATATCTGTAATATGTCTTTTTCCCAGAAGACAGTTTGGTTTGAAGTAAGACAAACACGGGTGTAACTACTAACATGAACAATGGCTCTGCTCCAGGTTAGAGTCCCAGGGAGCCAACAGGTAATGACACACCTGATGAGCTGCCCGTCATTATTATTGTTCACACCTGTAGTTCACCGCTATAACACGCCTCTTTCTCAGTAGGAAAGTATTATATATAAATACTAGATACGTATGTTCCACTAGTGATGTGTTATAAGCAGCAACCAACACGTCACGTTGTTATTAACTGACTCTGTGTTTAAATTAATTATTGTTTGTCCATCCTGCTCTATCACATTCTTAGCTGCACTAAAGAGCATTTAATGACTAATGGACTTAATTATTGCATCATTTAGGGAAGTTACTAAATTGATAAACAACAACCTGCTTTTATAAGGTTTTAGGGATTGTTTACTATTTACTGTGTGCACAGCAAAATCAGGAGTGTTAATTCAGCTCACAGAGTGTTAAATTTAACACTTTTTCTGAGTTTATATAGTTCTCACGGATTCTGAGTTAAAATTACACTTTGAAAAGTGTTAATATTTTAACTCTTTAATAGTGTTAAATATTTGACACCCTAGGTGTTATTTTATGACACGACATAAATGCACTTTTAACTCCAAATTGTGTTATTCCTTTTCACTTTGAGTGTTAATTTTTAGCATATATCGTGATATTTTATGACTCAAAGTGTATTTTCAACTCTAAAATCATGAGTGTTCATTTTTAACATTCATTGTGTTACTTTGACACATTAAAGTGTATTTTTAACCCTAAAATCATGCTATTTCCTTTTACTAATGTGTTAATTAACATTCATTGTTTTGTTTTACGATACATTAAAATTGCATTCTGTCTTTAACCGAACATAAAAGTCACTAAATCTGAAAATCAGCTCCAACTGAAGTGAATCTAACTCAGGTGTTTACATGTAACAACGCTGGCAGAAGCTTTTTGATCACTTCAAGTTTTAAAAGAACTCCAAAACCAACACTCCCCAACTCAAAATTATTAACACTGAAAAAACAACACTACAGATTTTGCTGTGTGTAGTGCATTGTTTATTCCATGTATAGTATTTATGGGGGCCTTAAATATTACAATGTCCACTACGTTTGTAGGTGATGCACTGAAATAATATAATTTTATGATCTTGTTATTTTTACTTTTATTTTTTTTTTACAAAAGCCCTGAAAGGCAAATTTAAAAAAAATTCTGGTGATCCATTTTCTTAGTCTGATCTAAACGGTTCTGTCTTCTGTTTATGGCTCAACAGGTGAGGAAAAAAATTTTTTAAAACCTTTTTTTTTTTTTTTTACTTTATTGCCTTTATGTACATTTACAGACAATTAACATCACAAAGGAAAACAAATCAAAACATCTTGAGATTGGGTTTCATCTGTCACACAAATGGCACTGTAAAGGGTATTACACATATTTTATCTGGTTCTGTATTCCAAATAATAATAATAATAATAAAAAATAAAAATAAAAAAGGGCTAATTTAGATAATAATAGTGTATAAGAGTCTTAAGCAATATAGTCTGTAACTGGGGCCCACCTTCTCATAAAAACAGGTACTTTTAGCTGCAATTGGTCATATATTCCATCATGTAGACATGTTTTACTTTCTGTAACCACTGAGTGATCATGGGGGGTCTTTCTTCATCCAATTTATAGTAATAATTTTCCTTGCAATCATCAACAAAATGTGTAATATATAACATTGTTTATGTGGTAAACAAGTGGTCAGGAAACACATCTAATAAAAATAACAAAGAGTCCATTGGAAGTTCTACTGACAAAATTTTTTCCAGTTTAAAACCTTTTTAGTTCCAGAAATGTTCTTTTCACTCTGTGAAAACAGATCATCAGGGTCATTTTTAATTTTTTTAAATTGTTTGTTGCTTTAATACAAATTTCCGCCACAAGAGGCTGAAGTTCACCCCGACTCCATGTTCTAAATACGACTGAAAACATTTTCTTACAGGTGAGTTTTAATTTCTCTATGTACTCTAAACACAAGGTATATATGTGTTATATATGTGTTCGTCATGTCTTTCTAGAAATTTATAAAAATCTGCACAAATCTACCGTTAGGGCTGGGCGATATGGACCAAAAGTCATATCCTGATACATTTAGGCTGAATATCGATATAACATATATATATCCCGATATGTTTATCACAAAATAAGAGCAAATGTTCAGTCAAAGTCAAAGTCAAATATGACATGTCACAAGTAGTTTTATTGAACCGTTTATTTAAGTGAACATAAATACTGAAGAACAACAGAAGTATGTTTTATTTTTTTTTAAATCAAAGCTTCATAAAGTGCATATTTGAATAAAAAGATATCTTAAATAAAAAATAGCCTATGAAATAAAACAGGCCAATCTTTTTCCTAAATAAATACATTTATATGAGAAAAGAATAACTAACACTACAAAATAACTAAATATGACAAACCCTAGTAAGGGCAGCATTTGTATATAAAGAAAGAAAAAAAATGTAACTATATGGATATATGCGACAAGGTCTAATTCCATATCACATTTAAAAACATATTGATATATTTTTTATATCGATATATCGGCCAGCCCTAATGCTGATATCTTGTGAGTGAAAAACATTCTGTTTGACTGATGTTTCACCAAAGAAAAGAAAAAAATGTTTTGTTGAAATTTTTGTCTCTTAGTAATCATTTTGTGTCACTTTATAGTATACACTACCGGTCAAAAGTTTTAGAACACCCCAATTTTTCCAGTTTTTTATTGAAATTCAAGCAGTTCAAGTCAAATGAACAGCTTGAAAGGGTCCAAAGGTAAGTGGTGAACTGCCAGAGGTAAATAAAAAAAGGTAAGCTTAACCAAAACTGGAAAATAATGTACATTTCAGAATTATACAAGTAGGCCTTTTTCAGGGAACAAGAAATGGGTTAACAACTTAACTCTATGGAGTCTTGGGCTATTTTGTCCATTTTTTAATTCTTTTCATGTCTTTGTAAGTCATTTTGTGTCTTTTGGTGTCTTTTTTTGGTCATTTTGTGTCTTTTTTTAGTCATTTTGTCTTTTTTTTGTCATTTTGTGTCTTTTTTTAGTCCTTTAGTCCAACATAATATGTGATTTTGAATCTTTTTTTTTTAACTTTCAAAACACTATCATGCTAAATAAAGAATTTCAAATGTTGCGTATCGTATTGTTGCGAGTACACTTAAACTGCATAATTTTCAATTAAATTCTGGAAAAGTTGGTGTGTTCTAAAACTTTTGACCAGCAGCGTATGTTATATTATATGTTTATGTTTTGTGTCTTTCTTGTTTGTTTGTTCTGTATCTCTTTGTAGTTGTTTTTGTCTCTCTGCTTGTTTAGTTTTACAGAAGAAGAAAACATTTTGGATCCTCCAGCATGTTTTCCTCTCACTTGACTCTCGGCGTTCTAAAACTCCCTCTGCTGGAATAAAGGGAAAACTTAAAACATGACTACACATTTAGTTCCAGTACATATATTCTTTTTATTTAGTAAGAAAAAACAAACAGTACAAAAATATTTAATCTCATATAAAGTCAGAAATACGTCATTCTAGTGTCAAATAAGTCTCTGATGAAAGAATCAGGAACTGTATTCACATCAAACATCATTTAGCACATGTTTTCAGTGTTTGCATCAATATTTGGTCCTAGTTTTATTTTGTCCTCAGACAAAAACTACATCAGTGATTAACTTTTGAGGCTTCTTGGCCTCCGTCTCTGAGCGGCGGGGGAAACAGGCGTGGGCCGTGGCTCCTTCTTTGTCCTTTCCTGTTTAACAGCGACTTCTTGTTTAGGTTCAGGTTTTGGAGAGCGTGGGGGTCCAGCTTTAGGTCTCTTAGGAGGAGAGGGTTTGTGGGCGGAGGGGCAGCTGTGCTGGTTCAGGCAGGCGGAGCAGAGAGGGTTAACAGGCAGACAGACCTGCTGCCCAAAACCAACCAGCAGCCAGTTGATCTCACTCCACAGATCCCTGTACAGAGAGAGAGACATCACAACATTACTCTAAACCTGCATTCACTGAGTTTTGATTTTAACTGCTGCCTTCTATTATTATTATGTTTGAAAAAAAAAACAAAAAAAAAACAAAAACATTATTAAAAACCTATTTATTCTCCTTAGCGTTCAGTCCCAGCTAGGCAAGAATCCTTAGCTTTCTTTTTACTTTTTTTTACCCATTTATTTGTCTTTTGTATCTCTAACTCTGTTTTGCATTGAGCTTTTATTACTATTTTATTATATTTTATTTTATTGTTTTACTGTTTTTAGTATTTTATTGTTTTTCATTGTTTTTATTTATACCTATTTGTGTATGATTTATTCTATTTTAATAACTGTACAGCACTTTTGTCAACTAAGGTTGTTTTTTAAATGTCTATAAATAAACTTTGACTTGACTTGACTTGTGCTTTTAATTATTTTATCTCTTTTTTTTACCCTGCTGTATCTTATTTTATCCTATTTATATTTTTATTTCTATTTCCCTGTTTTAATTGACTGTTTTTACTGTTTTCAATTGTGTCTTGCTGTTTTTAATGTGTATGTAAAGCACTTTGAATTACCTTGTGTTGAATTGTGCTATACAAATAAACTGGCCTTGCCATTATTGAACAGGACATGCTGAGGACTTCCTGGCAGAGTCAACATGTGTTGCCTGTCCGTGTTTCAGTGTGTGTGACTGTGATCTTTATAGATTTATTGATCCGTGTTAATCAGGTTGTACGCATCAGCAGTGGATTTGTCCTGCTGTTACCTTGGTAACCACTCCTCCAGGGCTCTGCGTGTCTCCTCCGGGGTCTTGGTGGGTTTCTTGAGCCAGCCCAGCCGGTTAGAGATACGATGCACATGTGTGTCCACGCCTAAACAACAACAACAACAACAACAACAACACTATAAATAAATGTGATGATAGATTTGCCTTTTTAGAAAACAGCGACTGGTGATGTAGACTCACTGTGTTGCTTATTCCTGATCTACTCCTTGCAGATAAACATTGTTTTATGATGTTTTCATTAAAGCTGTTATTTTTCAATGTTTTATATTTCCTTAACCCTTTGATGCACAACATATTGACCCCCCTTCTTATGCACAACATGGTCAAAATGACCCGCATTCATTCCCTTCATGTTATTTAATGCTGCTGTGTGATTGAATATTCCAAGTATTCTTTAATTATCTTGTTTTTGATAACAACAGATCATTATTTCCATTTTGCCTCTCATACTTTATGAAGAAAAAAAAGTTTTTGTATTATTAGCCAAGAAGTTAGCTAAGTAGTCAGCTTAGCAAGCTACTTAGCCAAAAAGTTAGCTTAGTAGTTAGCTTAGCAAGCTATTTTGCTAAATACTTAGCCAAGAAGTTAGCTAAGTAGTTAGCTTAGCAAGCTACTTAGCTAAAAATGGATATGTTGTGCATTAGAGTAGTGACACAAAAGTGATTTTATTAAAAAAATTCATAAATGAAAACATAAAATTAGGATGTATGATGACCAAAAACAAACTAATTGAGCAAAACCTGGAATACTGAATGATGAAATTAATTTATTGCAAATATATAGAACATAAAAACTGTCGGGTCACTTTAGACCCATGTTGTGCATCAAAGGGTTAAACTAGAAAAGATAAAACACTCATTAAGGGGCTCTGTTAAAAGTTTTTTTGTGTTATGGAATCCCTTTATTAATCATGTCAAAGATATAATTGTGCTACCTGTAACTTAAATGATCTTACCTCATGTCTATACTTTTTAACTTAACTTCTGCATCACTACCTGTGACTGCTGCCTGGATATTTCTCATGTTGTTTTTTTTTTGTGTGTGTGTTTGCTCGTTCTTGGTTTTTTTTGTTTTGTTTTATTTTGGCGGGGTGATGTGGGGAGGGTTGAGGGTTTTTCTTTTTGCTGTCATTTCATATTCATGCCTTTGTTGTAATAATAAATAATAATAATATTTGTAATGCACTTTACATTACAGGAAATCTCAAAGTGCTACAGGTTAAAAGCATAACAGTCTAATTATAAAAAGGATAAAAAAGGAAAAAAAACAGCTAAAAACAGAAAACATACATACATAACCATCTAGATGGGAGGAACCAAAGGTTTTGCTAAAAAACCTTGTTGTTTGCACTGGTTGTCACTGAGTATATCAACAATGTGCTGTACATTATTTTGAAAATAACAAACAATTTATAATAAAAAAAAGTTTTTTTTTTACTCCTCTTTTTTCTTTCCAGATGTGTATTTGCTACATCACTGTCAGTTGTAATGGGACAGAGCATTTTCATTGTATTGCCTGTATTACATAATCAGTAGTCGGATATTTGTTTTTTGTGGCCACAGTGTGTTGTTGTTTGTTGTTTATGTCTATGTTGGAAAATGCAATAAAAATATTACTAAAAAAAAAACAACTTGTCTTCCCATGCTGGGAAATGTGGCCATCAGAGGAGCACCTGAATGCATCATTGGCCTTGGTAAAGCTCTTTACTCATTCTCCTTTCTCTATTATATACGGTGGCCTGGAAGTGCAAAACACTTTTACAAATGGTGAAACACTTTTACATTTCAAAAAACAAATTTACATTTCAAAAAACAAATTTACAAGTCCCGAAACACTTTTACAAATACATTTTCAACCGGAAAAGGAATGTACCGGCTCCAGGACTGAACCTGGACGGGCCAATCACCGGGAGGGACAACTCAAGGTTTTGCTTTTCATGTAGTCGCTCTTTCTTAAAAACTCTAAAGAGCGACCACACGAAAAGCAAAATCGAGTCATTTGGCTCATATGTTGGCCACGAAACGGGCAAAACTTCCCTCGAGCGCCGTCCATCCTCCATCAATATATCTCCATGCCACAGAACCTCGAGTTGAGCCGGAACATTCCTTTTCCGGTTGAAAAATGATTTGTAAAAGTGTTTTGGGACTTGTAAATTTGTTTTTTGAAATGTAAATTTGTTTTGTCACTTGTAAATTTGTTTTCAGTGTTTGTAAAAGTGTTGTGTTAATGTATTTTTTTTAATGATATGTAAAACTGTTTTCTCAAATGTAAATTTGTCTCAAGCTTTGTAAAAGTGTTTTGCACTTCCAGGCCACTGTGATTATATCACATTTGACCTGTGAGTCATTGTGCTGAGTGTGTTCCCACCGATGCCAGACACCTGGTCCCAGGCGATGTCCATGGCCAGGTGAGCCATCTTGGGTCCGACTCCCGGCAGGCGGACTAACCCCTCCACGCTGTCGGGGACGTCTCCTCCAAACTCTTTCTGCAGCAAAGCTGAAGTCAGCTTCAGATACTTCACCTTCGTCTGGAGAAGGACGGAGGGGAAAGCAATTACATGAGGCGCAAAACCAAACAAAGAAAAATGGTAAGTAAGTAAATAAAGTTTATTTATAGAGCACTTTTCACAGATAAAATCACAGAGTGCTTTACAGAAGATAAAAAGAAATAAATAAGATAAGGGAGCATAAGACAATTAAAACACAGTTAAAACACATCTGTATCAACAGGAACCAGTGGAGAGACTTCAGGACAGGGCTGATGTGGGAGCGTTTGTTTGAACCACTGAGTAATCTGACGGCAGCATTCTGGATCGACTGAAGGAGTCTAGAGCGGACAAACTTAGTGAGGAGAAAAGTGCTTCACAGAAATCAATACGAGAGGAGATAAATGCATGTATGAGCATCTCAAGTTCACCTTTTGAAACTGCAGATCTCAGTTTACTGATGTTTCTAAGATGGAAAAAGCTAGATCTGGTGAACTGTTTTATAAATTTGTCCAAGAATGTAGACTGATCAAAAAAACCCCTAAGTTATGGAAAAAGTGGTGTTTTTAGACACCTCTTTTTTGCAGTGTGGAGCAACAACCAAAACCTCAGTTTTATTGTCATTCAGCTGCAGGAAATGTTCTGCCAACCAGTTCCTAACAGCTCTTACAGTCGAGAAGCCTAGACTCGTCCATGTATAGTGAGAAGACTTGTCTCACCCTCCAGAAGCCGACAGGGTAGATGAGTTTCCCCAGCGTCTCGTCATCAGTAGTCAGTATCTTCTCCACCGTGCAGCCGTGAGCTCTCAGCTTCTGCATGGCTGCTGCTGTCACCTGGTCCTTGGTCTGACTGGACAGCATGAGGGACACCAGCACCTGGAAACGTCTCACCTGGACCCACAGAGACCACAGCAGAGGGAACAAGATGGATCAATCTGAACTAGTGCACTGCAAAAAAGGTGTTTAGTCCAAAAACAAGATTAAAAACACTAAATCTGAGGGAAATTATCTTGCTGCATGGACAGATAATTTCATAAAATCTTAAATTAAGATGATTAAATCTAGTAAAAAGGCATGTTGTATGCTTAAAATAAGAAATTAACTCTTAAAACCAGATAAATTAAAGCTGCCAGCAGTGATGAACTGGCCCGAGCAGAGTGACCTGCAAATTATTTGTTTCTTACCAAGATAACAAAAACTTTAGATTTAAAAGTGTTACATAATTGATCTTGTTCTAAGAGTTAATTTTTTCTTTTAAGAGTACAACATGCTTATTTCTAGATTTAATAATCTTAATTTAATACATCTTGTCAAGGTAAATTATCTGTCCATGCAGCAAGATCATTTCCCTCAGATTAGTGTTTTTATCTTGTTTTTAGACACTTTTTTGCAGTGTGGATTATGTAGACTTAAACCAGGAAGACCTACGTGTGCAGGAGCCTCTGTGTCGTAGCATTTCTCTGCTCCCATCTTATCTACCGGAGCATCACGGCCGCTCCGCATCTCACGGATATATCCCAGCTGTTTCTTCCAGTCAGGAGGTTCCCAGAGTTCTGTCTTCACCGCTGGAACTCCTTCATCCTCCTCATATTCCACTTTCAGCTGTCTCCTCCTGCGGCTTTGTGAAGACAAGGGTAAAGTGTCTGCTTCTGTTTTTGGATGGCAACCACCTGTATGAGAGAGAGGATGAGAAATATCTGACCAAGCATGCATAAACAGGAAGAAAATACACAAAATTTATGTAGACTTCTGAGCAAAGTATGGGATTAACTTGAGTTATGGAGTCATGATTTCTGGAAAGACAGATTGCCGTTTTTTACATTTTTCTTTTTGGTAGTTTGAGCATTACAAGGCGATTGCCATTTTACACTACATAGACAAAAGTATTTAGTTTAGGCTGGGCGATATGGACCAAAAGTCATATCCCAATATATATATATATATATATATATATATATATATATATATATATTTTTTTTTTTTAACAATGTTTTTATTAATTTTCCATAAGAACATACAAAACACATCAACACTCACCACACTAGCCACATAATGAAAAGCAGGCAGACCCCGCTGAACACACATACACAAAAAATAAATTAAATAAAATGAATAAAAATTAAAATAAAATAAAAAAAGTGTGTGAATATAAAATAACAATGACAACAAATAACAATAATTTTTTTTTAAAATAAATTAAATAAAAATAAATTGTTACACTCATTATGCTTACAGATAAATATAATCTACTGTTGCTTGAGAAAGTCCATATCCCGATATATTTAGGATAAATATCAATATATAGGATATATATCCCGATGTGATCATCTTTTTTCTACTGGGCCCCCCATCCTTGTTTTTTGTATTTGTAATATTTTGAGTAGAGTCATGATCTGATTTAGCTTTTACCAAACTGTAAAAAATGTTTGTATAAATAACAGTAAAACACTGTCAAATACATCAGAAATAGGCCGTAAAGTAAAAAAAATTATATCACCGTATTAGACATTTTTAATTACCAAAAAGAATAGCACAAAATTTTTACTTTTTTCTGTCATAAACTGTAGGGAACACACGGTTTTGCTGTAAAAATATAACATGTTCATGCAAAATTTATGGAGAAATACCATGATGTGTGAATGAATGACAAAATTACCCTAAAAATTACAGGAACTACTCAGTCTAAATGACAGTTTTTGCTGATATTTACATTTACATTTAGAATAGAAAACCCTACTCACTGTATTATCTTTTTTTACGGTGAAGTTCTGGCAACCACAGCTGCCGGTATTTTACCGTAAATTAAACTGATTATTTTTTACAGTGCAGCATTGGAGAACAATGAAATTATTTCAATTTAGCCTTGCCACGCCCCCCCTTCTGTAACCCTGGGCCCCCCTAGGGCAGTAGTTCTCAACCTTTTTGAGTCGTGACCCCCAATTTAACATGCATGTTGTCCGTGACCCCCGCTCACTGAACACAATCTCACACGCACAGTTCAGATCACCCAAAAAAGAAACAAAATGACCAAAAAAAGGAAACAATATGACCAAAAAAGACACAAATTGACCACAAAATAATCAAAGACACAAAATTACCAAAAAATACACAAATTGACCACAAAATGATAAAAAAAACACACAAAATGACAAAAAAAACACACACAAAATGACAAAAATAAAAAGAAATTAAGTGACCAAAAGACTAAAACACATTAACACATGAACACTTTAACACAGTGGAGACAGAGCTGACTTCCAAAATGATTTGGCGACCCCCAGAAATCATCTCGCGACCCCAATTGGGGTCCCGACCCCAAGGTTGAGAATAGCTGCCCTAGGGGTCACGCCCCCCAGTTTGGGAACCACTGCATCAATGGACAATTCTTGCAGAACACATGAGTCTGCATCTGGTCTGCATGTCCTCTGAAAGGGGACAGTAAGCTGAGCCTGCAGCCGCCTGCAGCAGCCTGCAGCAGCAGCCTGCAGCCTCCTGCAGCAGCCGCCTGCAGCAGCCCTGCAGCCAGCAGCAGCCAGCCAGCAGCAGCCAGCCAGCAGCAGCCAGCAGCAGCCAGCCAGCAGCAGCCAGCCAGCAGCAGCCTGCAGCAGCCAGCCAGCAGCAGCCAGCCAGCAGCAGCCTGCAGCAGCAGCCTGCAGCCTCCTGCAGCCGCCTGCAGCAGCCTGCAGCAGCAGCCTGCAGCCTCCTGCAGCCGCCAGCAGCAGCCTGCAGCCGCAGCCAACAGCAGCCTGCAGCCGCCTGCAACAGCAGCCTGCAGCAGCAGCCTCCTGCAGCCCTCCCAGATCTGCTCTCTCTGTGGATGTGATGCACCAATCACCTCTCAGGTTCAAGAGTCCACAATGAACGAGTCAAAGCACCACAGACAGAAACAACTCAACTCACAGCTCTGGAGAACTAGTTGAACTAGTTTCCTAATGACTAGACAGTGTCTGTGTTCAGCCAGTAGCCCACCGTGAACTTTACCCGGGGATAAGGGGGCCGAGGAGGGTCTTTGCTCAGAGATCCTCGCCTCCTCCTGCTCCTCCTTCACCTCCTTCACCGCCCCGGAGGAGTCTGGCTCCACGTTCCTCCGGTTGTTGGTAAGTTTGGACCTGAGAGACGCAGCAGGACCACAGACAGCATCCTGATCACCAGGCGGACTGATTCCAGACCTGCTGGGCATGAAGTAAGGAGAGGTCATAGTCACACAGCGGACTACATAACAGACCCTCGTGCTGCAGCGGACACCAAGCATTTAGCTCAACCTGAAGTTGGTTTTTCATTCGTCTTTTCTGGTCACCAGCGGACTAGTTGGATCACCTGTTGAATAAATGCATGAAGTCACTAATAATAATAATAATAATAATAATAATAATAATAATAATAGTAGTAATGATGTTATAATTATAATAATTACAAAATTAAAATAATTATATTTATTGTGTTATAATAATAATAATAATAATAATAATAATAATAATAATGATAGTAATGATGTTATAATTATAATAATAATAATTACAAAAATAAAATAATTATAGGTATTATGTTATAATAATAATAATAATAATAGTAATTATGTTATAATTATAATAATAATTACAAAAATAAAATAATTATAGTTATGTTATAATAATAATAATAATTTCAACTTTAAAAAATAAATCAGCAACAGATTGTATGCCATAAGTGGTTATTAATTACCATTTAATACCATTAATATATTTCATAAATATATGTATCACTGAATTATACCTATGGGATACTAAATTATTTATTTGAGAAATAATCAGAAATATAAGATTTCAGGCAATATGACAAAAAAATCTATGTCATGTGCATTTATGTTAATAACAAGAAATTGAAATGATAAAAGGTTAAGAGTGATTGAATACTATGAAAGCTTTCTGACAACTATGCATCTGCATGTCATACTTTCAAATATAAAAATGTGCTATATTAATAAGCTAAGGCAATAGAGCTCATTGTGTTGCATTCATAGGCTGTATATAAGTTTACCACTATGCCTTGGTACATACTTGGGTTTTGGGTAGTCAAGTACAAGTACCTCAAAATTGTACTAAGTACAGTACTTGAGTAAATGTACTTACTTACATTCCGCCATTGTCATTTTGACAATATACATATATGATATATTGTCATCGCAAAGCCCTCATTCATATGCAATTGTTTCACCCCATTTTTTCAAAGTAAGACTTAAGTGCATCTTGTTTAATATGATCTTTGCTACAAAACAACAAAGTTATACATTTAATTTATTAATTCTTCTTTTCGAACTGAAAAATAAACATCAACATAGACAACAACCATAGACTGTATAAAATAAACGTAGGCTAGATGCATATACATACACATACTCACATAAACACCATTATACGGATGTACATATAGACATTTACACACATACAGTATATTTAGCCCTATACATGTACATGCATCTGCCCCGTCTAAGTAATGAGAAAAATATAAGAACCAGTTGACTTAATATTTGATATGCATTTCCTTATATCATTTTGGTCCAAAAAAAAAGAGAGTAGGTTGAAGTAAAAATACTTATTTAGGCCTATCCCCTGGTACTCCACACTTTCAAAATAAGAGAGTTTCTATATATATAGCCACTTAATGTCAAATAAATAATTATATATATATATATATATATATATATAATTTTTATTATTATTTTATTTTCAACAAAGTTAGGTTTTCCAAAGCAATAAAATTACAATAACTATAATTATATATATATATTTATTTTTTTTCAACAAAGTTAGGTTTTCCAAAGCAATAAAATTACAATAACTATAATTATATATTTTTTATTTTTATTTTTATTTTTCAACAAAGTTAGGTTTTCCAAAGCAATAAAATTACAATAACTTGTTATCTAAAAGCTCCACTCTCAGGCAGCCTGGCGACAGTGCAGCTTCTGACTCCAATGAGGAACCAACTTCAGCTTTAGCTTTAGCCTGTTTAGCTAGCCGTTTGCTAACGTAACCGTTGTGTAACCAGGGTAACTACTCACTAGCTGCTGTTTGATATTAACGGAATAAGTTCAACTGTTTTACGAGGCCGTTGGTGAACAGAATAGCGACTTACTGTTCTGTAGATGTTTGTTTCTTCATTTTTCACGACAATTATATATAAACTCAGGTTAGCAAATGGGCTTTAGCATAGTTTGGGTTTAGCTTGCTTGGAACTACATTTCCCAGCACCACAAGCGTGTTTTTGTAGGAAGTGCCCCTGTGACATCATTAGTGCTTCACCAAAAGTGTAACATATGACATTTATTGATCATTTCACTCAAAAAGGATGTACCAAAGGATGGCTATTGGCATAGTAATAACACTGTGTGTAAATTATGTAACTTAAGAGAAATAAATGACTTCGGCAATTTTTTTGAACATGCCTTTGTGACTTAAATAAGATATGGTAACACTTTATTTTGAAGGTGTCTACATAAGAGTCACACAAGCCTGTCAGAAACATGACATGACAAGTATCATGAGCATTAATGTTACTTCAAAGTGTCATTAATGTTCATGACACATCCCATGTCATGTTTATGACACGCTCATGTCACTCTTATATAGACACCTTCAAAATAAAGTGTTACCATATCTTGCTTAAGTGACAAAGGCATGTTCAAAAAATTGCCTAAGTCACATTTTATTTTGACTTAGGCATAATAAATCTGCTTAAGTCACACACTTGACATAGGCCATTATCTTAAAGGGGTAAAATCACATGATCTGATCAACTGAGGATGGAGGAGATTTTACTATAGGTGGCCGGTGTCATGAGCAAGGTTATTATAGTTAACGAAAACTAACAAAATAACGAAAACTAGAATTGAAAAAACATTTTCGTTAACTGAAATGAAAATAAAAACTAGAGTTTTTAAAAAAACGATAACTAACTGAAACTGTATTGTGTGGTTACAAAACTAACTAAAACTAACTAAAATTATAGTTAAAATGTCCTTAGTTTTTGTTTTTGTCAACTTTTTTCATTCATAATTCAGTGTTTCTATTTGAACATGCAACACATGGTGAATATGTTTACTGAGACTGGGATGTTTACACTAGAACCAAAATACAAAACACCCAGAACTGTAAGAGTTAATAACCTTATTGGGGCTGAGATGATAAACCAAAGGAAATAAAGGAAACATTTATTATGACCTCTTTGAATCTGGCACCCAACATATAGCCCATTACAAAAAAACTAAAACTAACACTAAAACTAATAAAAACTAAACTAAAACTAAGCATTTTCAAAAAATAAAAACTAAACTAAAACTAGCAAACTCACTCTAAAAACTAACTAAAACTAACTGAATTTGAAAACAAAAATTCACAACGAAATGAAAACTAAAACTAATGAAAAATCCAAAACTATTATAACCTTGGTCATGAGGAGATGATTTAGGCAAAAAAAACAACAATTTTGACAAAAAATGTCTTAGGCGATTATTTTGTTTCCCCCTTTTCCCGTTAAAACATTTATTTATCTTAATGTATTATTATTTTTTATTTTTTTATCAGTATTATTATTTGCTCTCCTTATTTTCCTGTCATTCTACTGCGCCACCACTCCAGTCCAGTAGGTGGCGGTAATGCACCCGTGCGTTGGTCTGCCAACAAAACTCAAACGAAGAAGAAGAAGCAGCAGCAGACAGCATTAGTGTGTCATCCGGTTTTGAAACAATTTGAAACAATTTTGAAAAAATGACTAAGGCGATTACTATTATTATCATTATTTTTTATATTTTTTATCACTATTATTATTGTCTCTCCTTATTTTCCTGTCATTCTACTGCTCCACCACTCCAGGCCAGCAGGTGGCGGTAATGCGCCTGTACGTTGGTCTGCCGATAAAACTCAAACGAAGAAGAAGAAGCAGCAGCAGACAGCATTAGCGTGTCATCCGGTTGAGAAGTGGAGGACTGAGCCCGGACGGAACAAGCTTCCAGCAGCAAACAGGGAGAGTTTTATCCATGCACAGCCGCAGACGGCTTCTCTGGCTGCATCTGAACTCAGCTGCGACTGAATGAAACCGAAAGCGACTCATCTCTGATAAGGTGAGAGCAGAGGAGAGAGGGGAGGGATTGTTGTTTTTGTTTTTTTAGCTACCAGACCTTGAATGCCACACAGGAATGCTAGCTCCTGACAGGGAATGTAAAGCCTAGCTAACGGTTCAGTAGCAACATTGTGCATTTCTTCTGATTATATATACCATGTTTGTGTTGTCAAGTGTCCTCAGATATAAAGTGCTGTGGTTGGAGGCTACCTGGCACTGATGTGGTTGTTGTTGTTGTTGAGCTGAAACAGAACAGTGGTTGTTTGTGTGTGTGTGCTCACCTCCCCTCCCCTCTTTCTGTCTGTCAAGTCCACATGACAGCAGATTCTCCTAAACCTTAAACCTGCCCCCCGAGTTTACTCATTTACAGGCTGGGACTGCAGACTTCTCTTCAGCAGTGGGTGGAAGACTTTTAGGTGGTTTGCTCTCATCCAAGCTACATATAAAAATCAGATTTACTCCTTTAGATAGATGCAAGGCCGGGTTAACCACATGAGCAATGTGACCATGACCAAAAAAGACACAAAATGACCAAAAAAACCCCCACAAAATGACCAAAAAAGAAACAAAATGACCAAAAAGACACAAGATGACAAAAAAACCCACAAAAAGACCAAAAGAAGGAAACAAAATGACCAAAAAAGACACAAAATGATAAAAAAAAAAAGACACAAAATGACCAAAAAAAAAACACAAAATGACAGGGCTGGGACTCCAAACTTCTCTTCAGCAGTGGCTGGCTGACTTTTAGATGTTTACTCTCATCCAAGATGCATATAAAAATCAGATTTACTCCTTTACCTGGATAGATGCAAGGCCGGATTAACCACATGAGCAATGTGACCATGACCAAAAAAGACACAAAATGACCAAAAAAACCCCACAAAATGACCAAAAAAAAAGACACAAAATGACCCAAAAAAGAAACAAAATTACCAAAAAGACACAAAATGACAAAAAAAAGACAAAAAGACCAAAAGAAGGAAACAAAATGACCAAAAAAGACATAAAATGATAAAAAAAAAAGACACAAAATGACCAAAAAAAACACAAAATGACAGGGCTGGGACTCCAAACTTCTCTTCAGCAGTGGCTGGCAGACTTTTAGCTGGTTTGCTCTTTACAAGCTACATATAAAAATCAGATTTACTCCTTTACCTGGATAGATGCAAGGCCGGATTAACTACATGAGCAATTGGGCAATTGCTCAGGGTCCCAAGACCTCTAAAGGGCCCAGGTAGGGGTGTTCCATAACGTATTGTTCACGATAATATTGGTATTTTTTTTTACGGTTAAAAAAATGCTACATTCCTACTTCTTGATGTAGTGGCGTAAGGCTAACAATTAAAATTGTTTTAATTACAAAAAGCTACTTACTCCCTGTCGCTAAACACATGCAGCTTTCAAAATAAGAGCACAGTGTGTTAACTGAATCCACCACAGAACTTACAAGAAGACTGTCAAAATAAGAGCCTTAAACAAAACATACAAGAACCTTTATTCTCCTTTACAAAATTAATTAAAATATGCCCCCGGAACCCCTAAATGGTTATTTTTATTATTTGCTCAAACTCAAGAGTCAAGAGTAATTTTTTTCTAATTTGGCAACTTTTGAGATTTGCACTTCACACTACATTTTAGATTTTTATTTATTTATACAGACTAAAAAAAAAATAATCATATTTTCTATATCTTTTTAAGTATTTTGTAATATCGTCAAAAATATCATCATCGCAAAAATAGCCTGAAATATCGTGATATTCTTTCAGGGCCATATCGCCCAGCCCCCCAATAAATACAAGACAACAACACAAATGAAACAACAACAACACTCAACACTTATTTGTGTTCAAAAGGAGTGGGAAGAAGTCAAAGCTTATTAAATCCCCTCTCCCTATGTTAATTTACTATATTCAGTTATATAACAATAATATTTATATATATGTATGTATAACACATAGTAATGTAGTTTATAAACTCATTATTACTATTATTAACACACATAACTTGTTATTAACTTACAAACACATAAGTACACATACACCCATGTAGTCATAATGAGACAACAATGAACAAACAAACAACAATAACACACAACAAAGAAAAAGTAGTAACACAATAATTCAACCGCAAGGTTTCAGTTACTGTTTAATCATGCATACCTCCCTGTGAACTTCTGACCACTGAAGAAATAGTTCCAATAGTATAAATACTAGAACTAGAAATAGTTGAAATATTTGGCATCAGATTTGCTTCTGTAATGCTGAGTCACAGGCATGTGCTGCTTTTTGTCAGCATTTTACCATTATGACTCTACTTAAACAGGTCCTCCTTTACTGTGATGTGAAGTGGCAGCTTTTTATTTAACAGCTCAGTGTAAATGGGTTTTGATTGTTACTGTGACCATGACAGCTGCAACGAGTAGCTGACTTATCCATAAGTTGATTGACAGAAAAGTTATTGCCGGCTACTTTAATAATCAATTGTTAAAGTCATTTATCGTGTAAAAGATTTAGAAAATACTGTTTACTTCCTTTCAGATACGGAGAGTTCTTGCTTTTCTCTGTTTCATATCATATTAAACTAAATATCTGAGTTTTGGATAAAACAAGACAATTAAAAAAACACTAACTTTAACTCTGAGAAACTGGGATCGACATTTTTCACTGTTATGTGAAATTGTATAGAGCAAATGATTTGTCAAAAAAAGTAATTGGCAGATTAATCGATAATGAAAAATAATTGTTAGTTGCAGCCCTAAGGACCAAGGTTATAATAGTTTTGGATTTTTCATTAGTTTTAGTTTTAATTTCGTTGTGAATTTTTGTTTTCAAATTCAGTTAGTTTTAGTTAGTTTTTAGAGTGAGTTTGCTATTTTAGTTTAGTTTTTATTTTTTTGAAAATGCTTAGTTTTAGTTTAGTTTTTATTAGTTTTAGTGTTAGTTTTAGTTTTTTTGTAATGGGTATGTGCCTTCATTTCCTTTGGTTTATCATCTCAGCCCCAATAAGGTTATTAACTCTTACAGTTCTGGGTGTTTTGTATTTTGGTTCTAGTGTAAACATCCCAGTCTCAGTAAACATATTCACCATGTGTTGCATGTTCAAATAAATACACTGAATTATGAATGAAAAAAGTTGACAAAGACGAAAACTAAGAACATTTTCACTATAATTTTAGTTAGTTTTAGTTAGTTTTGTAACCACAAAATACAGTTTCAGTTAGTTATCATTTTTAAAAAAAAACTCTTGTTTTTATTTTTATTTCAGTTAACGAAAATGTTTTTTTTCAATTTTAGTTTTCGTTATTTTGTTAATTTTTTTTTTAACTTATTTTTGTTTTGATATTTGATTTGACTCCACCTAGGTTTTTTTGTTTGTTTGTTTGTTTGTTTGTTTGTTTGTTTTGTGGGCTTTTTTTATTGCTTTTATTTTTCTACTATAATTCTGTTCTTTCGTGTTGATTTTAAGCATAGATAGATAAGTAGATAGATAGATAGATAGATAGATAGATAGATAGATAGACTTTATTTATCCCAAGCTGGGAAATTACAGTGTAGCAGCAGCATTACACACAGAGACAATGACAACACAATTAAATAAAAAGAGCAACCTAGGCATACTTCAAGCAATAAAATATAAAAATTAAATTAAATATAAAGTGTCTAAAGAAGGAGTATGTATTAAGGAGTAGAATAGAATTCCAGTGCAGAATAAATATGAATATACAGTATAAAAATGTTGGTGCTATGAAACAAATAAGGTGCAATGAACAGTGTGCATAAAAAACACATAAAGTGCATAGACATTCTTTATTTTTGTATGTGAACGAAAGAAAAAAAAACCCAATAAAGAGAAGTTTGAAAAAAAAAAAGTGTTCCTCTGTCACCAGGCAGCGTCCAGCCTGTGTAGCCTGCTGCTCCGCCTGGTTGGCCATGAATAAACAGCCGAGCAAGGAGAGTCTGAAGGACAAGGTGAAGGGGATCTTTGGGCTGGGACCCCCGCGGCCCCCCAGCAAGCAGAGCGAATCCAGACCCTCCGAGTTCATTATCACCACTGACATCATCAAGGTGAGCAGAAGAGACGGAGCGTATTACGGCCTGGTTCAGAAACACTTTGCATTCTGTTTCTCCGTCTTGTTTGCATGATGTCATGACCTTTCCTTCCTCTCCCCTGGTTTGTTTCCAGGAGCTCCACCCAGACTGTGGTCTCAGCAACCGCGTCCGCATGATGAACCACGTCTGTGATCTCGCCAAAACAAAAAAATTTGAGGAGGTTAGTGTAAGTTGGGGACGGACAGTTAATCACATGTATCTGCTCTGTGGTTGGGAGTTTTGATCCAATTTATTTTGGTCTAATTTATTTCACTTTTTTCTTTTCATAAATGCAATATGTACTTTTTATTAGGTTGTAGAAGTGCATTAACATTATTAAATGCACATTATTTATTTATTTTATTATATATTTTTAATTTGTATGTTGTTTATTTTATTTATTTTTATTTTTACATAAAAACATAAAATAAACATAAAAATATTTCTAAAAAAGTTCAATGAGAGCAGGATGTTTCCAAAGCCCCTGGGTAATCACGTTAAATAACTAATTATTGACCAAAATATTCATGATAATGATTTTGCCATAATCGAGCAGCTACCTGCGGTAGGTAGGTACATTTAGGTACATTCAGGTACATTTAGGTACATTCAGGTGCATTCAGGTGCATTCAGGTGCATTCAGGTACATTCAGGTACATTTAGGTACATTCAGGTACATTCAGGTACATTCAGGTACATTCAGGTGCATTCAGGTGCATTCAGGTACATTCAGGTACATTTAGGTACATTCAGGTGCATTCAGGTATATTTTTGCTCCAGCAGTGAGTCTTGTCTTCTCCTGTTGCTCAGCATGCGGTGGAGGCGGTATGGAAAGCTGTGGAGGACATGCTGACTCCAGAGCAGCCGCCTGAGGCCAGACATGCTGTCCTGCAGCTGCTGAGGGCCATAATACAGGGACAGGTACGTAGAGACAAGTGGATAAAAGATGTAAATATAGTTTCCCGTCGTATCATAAAGTCTTTCTGACTGTTTGTGTGCAGGGCGAGCGGCTGGGTCCTCTCAGAGCGTACTTCTTCAGGGTGATCAGAGACTACCAGCCCAGCAACGAGGACCTCTCTGATCGGCTGGAGGTCTTCAAGGCTTTGACTGAGAACGGGAAGGACATCACCTACCTGGAAGAGGACATAGGTAAGAAAAATGGACTTGGAAACACTGTGAAAAAAAATGTATGTACCGTAGTATAAGGTAAGTAAGTAAAGTTTATTTATAGAGCACTTTTCACAGATAAAATCACAAAGTGCTTTACAGAAGATTAAAAAGAAAGAAGATAGGGGAACAAAAGACAATTAAAACACAGTTAAAACATTTGTAAAAATGAAAAATTTAGAAAAAAAATCTGCAAGAAACAGTCAGTTATTCTTCAGTGACTTGTACCAGGAGAACTTGACGATGACGGCATATTAGGGCCAAGTATGAATAAAAATAATAGTAATATTTCGAGAAAAAAGTTGCAAATTTACTAGATTAAAGTGGCAAATCTACAAGAAAAAACGTTGCAGATTTAAGAGATTTAAAGTGGCAAATCTGTGTGAAAAAAGTCGCAGATTTACGAGAAAAAAGTGGAAAAAAGCAACTTTTTTTCTCGCAGATTCACCACTTTAAATCTCATAAATCTGTGCATTTTTCTCATAGATTTGCTGCTTTAATCTTGTAAACTTTTTTCTCAAAATATGACCCCCCTCCCCCGGGTCTGTATGTTTTTTTTTTTACACATTCTGGCTGTATGTAATATTCTCCAATATTCTCTAGGGTTGAAATGTGGAATTTGCAAGTATTTCAATGAGTGTCCTAGTGTCCTCGTAATATTCTTTTTGTGTTTCCTCCTGTCCCAGCACGCTTCGTCCTCCTGTGGATGGACATCGGTCTCACCTCTGACTTCCTCCATGTTCTTGTGAATCTGGTGAAGTTCAACAGCTGCTACTTGGACCAAAACGTCTCCGTTATGGTCCAGTAAGTCAGAGAAACAGACTCATATACACACTTGTTTTCTTTCTTTCCAGAAATGTTATTACATTTACTTTTTTGTTCTGTTGTGCTTTCTTTAGGAAAATCTGTCTGCTGTGCAATAGAACAACCTCCTCCACAGATATCGAGGTATTTTTTCTATCAGACTGAAGCAGTTGAACATGCAGAAGAATCAATGTATTCTTTGTTCAAACAGCTCGTTAGCATTCGACAGTACATGCTGACCGTCCTGCTCAAAAGTTACTTTTGTTCGCTGGTAATGAGACACATTACTGAGTCAATGAGGATATTCAACGTTCAGAGGCAACAAATAACATGAGAACCTTGTGAGAGAAAATCAGCAGTCCAAAGCCTTTCTATACAGTAAAAAGAAACAAAGGTTGATAGTCCTCTTTAGACCATCAGGAAAAGTTATTCATACTAATTTTTATATATATATATATATTTTTTTTTTTATTGCATTTTCCAACATAGACAAAAACAACAAACAACACACTGTGGCCACAGAAAACAAATATCCAATTACTTATTATGTAATACAGACAATACAATGAAAATGCTCTGTCCCATTACAATTGACAGTGATGTAGCAAATACACATCTGGAAAAAAGTGAAGAGTCGTTACAACTTGTGTGTGTGTGTGTGTGTGCGTGTGTGTGTGTGTGTGTGTGTGTGTGTGTCCAGGTGGCGCTGCAGGTCCTGGATGCGGTGGTGTGTTATAACTGCCTCCCCTCAGACTCTCTCACCGTCTTCATCATCACACTCTGTCGGACCGTCAACGTCAAAGAGTTTTGTGAATCCTGCTGGAAGGTCAGAGAACACACCAACACATGTAAAATGGTTAATGGTCATACTGGTGGCAGAGGAGACTTTAAACCAGACCTGGGCATTGGGCGGCCCGCGGGCCACATCCGGCCCGTTGGCTGTCCTTGTCAGGCCCGCGTGAGGTTACCCAGAAAATAGAAATCAATATAACCGCGGTGCTTTTATTTTGAAAAATAGCAAACATTAGCATTAGCACTAGAGCTAACAAGCACTTTTACTATAGTTAAGACAACAAATATAGCCACTAATATGTATGACAGAATAAAATAAACTTTAACAAACCTTGTGTCCTGTCAGTCAGCCACTATAGAAGCCTTTTGATACTTTATATCAACTTTATATGAATTACTACGCACTCGTTATTATTTACTGTTCCTTTATCATTTTACCGTTCCACGTGTTATTTCCTGTCACTACCTTTCAAAATGAAAGCACCCGTTTCACACTGGACGGCACTTTTTCAAAATAAAAGCACCTCAACATTATTAAACACCTTGAAAATGTACAAACATGAAAAACAAGCTATATAGTACAAAAACACTAATAGGAAGCTTACTAAAGGTAATTTACAGTTGAGTTTAAAATAAATGTAAAAGTGATATAGTGATTGGAGTATTTACTACTTTTTACTGCTATACTTGATTTACTCCACATTAACAGTCTCATCATAACATGTGTTCCTATCAGTAGCAACTCAAAACCAGATAATTTACTGTATTTTATAAAGCGATTACATTAATATTGAGCAGAATTTAGTTCAGAGTTTTGGTCCGGCCCCTGCAACCTTCGTGGTGTTGATCATATTGCCCCTTGGGGACATTAATTGCCCACCCCTGCTCCACACAGTGCCACCTGCCACCATTGGGAATGCACACGCAGACACCTTTCATTTATCTGACTCTGATGTGAAAGCGTTCCTCATCCTCTGTTGTTTGCTGTTCCTGCGTCTGCAGCTGATGAGGAAGGTTCTGGGGACTCACCTGGGCCACAGTGCCATTTACACCATGTGCCGCATCATGGAGGAGAGGTAATATTAAACATATTACTGACATATAGCTTGTGGTGCATTTACTGAACAAATATTATTGTGATGGAGGTGTGGTTTGAACTATTGATGTAACGTATGCTGTCCTGAAAAACCTGACTGTGTGAGAACAATTATCCCTCTGGGAACAATAAAGAACCTAAGGAAGTAAGGAAGGAACTAAGTAAGGAAGGAACTAAGTAAGGAAGGAAGGAACTAAGTAACTAAGTAAGTAAGGAAGGAAGGAACTAAGTAAGTAAAGAAGGAAGGAACTAAGTAAGGAAGGAAGGAAGGAAGGAACTAAGTAAGGAAGGAACTTAGTAAGTAAGTAAGTAAGTAAGGAAGGAACTAAGTAAGTAAGGAAGGAAGGAAGGAACTAAGTAAGTAAGTAAGGAAGGAAGGAAGGAAGAAACTAAGTAAGTAAGGAAGGAAGGAAGGAAGAAACTAAGTAAGTAAGGAAGGAAGGAAGGAAGGAACTAAGTAAGTAAGTAAGGAACTAAGGAAGGAAGGAACTAAGTAAGTAAGGAAGGAAGGAAGTAAGGAAGGAAGGAAGGAAGGAAGGAAGGAACTAAGTAAGGAAGGAAGGAAGGAAGTAAATAAGGAAGGAAGGAAGGAAGGAAGGAACTAAGTAAGGAAGGAAGGAAGGAACTAAGTAAGGAAGGAAGGAACTAAGTAAGGAAGGAAGGAAGGAAGGAACTAAGTAAGGAAGGAAGGAAGGAACTAAGTAAGTAAGTAAGGAACTAAGTAAGTAAGGATGGAAGGAACTAAGTAAGGAAGGAAGGAAGGAACTAAGTAAGTAAGTAAGGAAGGAAGGAACTAAGTAAGGAAGGAAGGAAGGAACTAAGTAAGTAAGTAAGTAAGGAATGAACTAAGTAAGGAAGGAAGGAAACAACTAAGTAAGTAAGTAAGGAATGAACTAAGTAAGGAAGGAAGGAACTAAGTAAGTAAGGAAGGAACTAAGTAAGTAAGTAAGGAAGGAACTAAGTAAGGAAGGAAGGAAGGAACTAAGTAAGGAAGGAAGGAAGGAAGGAACTAAGTAAGGAAGGAAGGAAGGAAGGAACTAAGTAAGTAAGGAAGGAAGGAACTAAGGAAGGAAGGAAGGAAGGAAGGAACTAAGGAAGGAAGGAAGGAACTAAGTAAGGAAGGAAGGAAGGAACTAAGTAAGGAAGGAACTAAGGAAGGAAGGAAGGAACTAGTAAGGAAGGAAGGAAGGAACTAAGTAAGTAAGGAAGGAAGGAACTAAGGAAGGAAGGAAGGAAGGAAGGAACTAAGTAAGGAAGTAAGTAAGGAAGGAACTAAGTAAGTAAGAAAGGAACTAAGTAAGTAAGTAAGGAAGGAACTACCTAACTAACTAACTAACTAACTAACTAACTAACTAACTAACTAATGTGTGTGTGTGTGTGTGTGAACCCCTCCCCCAGAGTGTACATGGAGGACGCCCCCCTAACTAATGTGTGTGTGTGTGTGAACCCCTCCCCCAGAGTGTACATGGAGGACGCCCCCCTGCTGAGAGGAGCGGTGTTCTTCGTGGGGATGGCTCTGTGGGGCGCTCACAGACTCCCCGCCCTCAAAAACACTCCAACGCTGGTGCTGCCATCCTTCTACAAGGTAACACAGGTTACACAGACACACAGGACAGGTCAGGCATTCTCTCCCAGGAGGCATGTTGTCATAGTCACTATAGATATTATATTCTATCAGGCAGGATTCTGTGTGATCTCATCACTTGTTGCTCGTGTTTAGTTCCAACGGTTTATAGAAGAAGCTGAGATTGAACAGTAATGAGTAAAGATACATGAGAAATGAAGGTCCTCTGAATAAACAAGTATTGATCAGTTGTAATGTCTGTTTCTGTCTCAGGCCATGTCGTGTGCCAACGAGGTGGTGTCCTATGAGATCGTCCTCTCCATCACCAGGCTGATCAAGAAGTACGGCAAAGAGCTGCAGGTGGTCACCTGGGACATCCTGCTGGGCATCATAGAGCGGCTGCTGCAGCAGATCCAGGTACCACCACCAATACTGCATATTCATTTAAAACACCAGTTCTCCCTTAGAACCATCCTGTTTTGTGTTAGGAATATTACCAGAAGATCTAGATAACAATAATCAGAGGGTATTGCTGAGAATCCTTCTTCTAATTGCTAAGAAGATGATTACAATCTCCTGGCTGAGACCGCAGCCCCCCACAGTAGCACAATGGAGAGAGAAAGTTAAGGATGTTTACTATATGGAAAATATAACCGCAAGGTTACACTTGAAAACTGATGTATTCCTGACTAAATGGTCCCCAATTATTTCACATTTTATTAACTGATATGACTTTTGATCTGACTGATGTGTTCTATATGTGTGTGTTTTGCTTTTGTTTGATTTATTTGTTATTCTTTAACTATTTTATTTTTTCCTCCCTCGCCATTCAAATATGAATAATGAATGTTTGTACACTGTATATTAATCTTCTCGCTTAATGAGCACCACTGCCCACTTTCAAATACGGACTCTGTCTGGATATTGTTGGGATGCCAAACTCCATGACTACCTCTACCCCATGTACACCTGTGCTGTTTCTTTGAATTTGTGAATGTATGACTGCACCTGGAAAAAAGGAAATAAAAAGAAGTTCAAAAAAATAAAATAAAACACCAGTCCTTGTTTCTTTTACCAAGCGGCCCGTCTCCTCTGTCTCTCAGACGATCGGCAGCGCGGAGCTGAAGGCCATCGTGTACGAGCTGCTGACCACCGTAGAGGAGCTGTACGAGCAGAACGGTTACCATGGTTCCACCGAGAAGTTCTTCAGTCTGGTGGAGAAATGTGCCGACAAGAGACCCGTAAGTGCTTTCCAGGTTCCATCTTGTGGTGTCGTCCTGTGTTCTCATTTGGTCCACATTTTTTTAACTTTCTATATTAGATTTTCAGGGAACATAACCGATACATAACTATATCAACATACAAACATACACAAGACATATACAGTCTTGGAAAAAAATATTGCACCACCTATTAAAGAACTCTAGGGGGAAAGTGTTGTGCTGGGACTCTTCACCCGTGAGCGTACTCCGGTTAGGGAATAAGGACACCGTTTTGATTTTAACTTCTTTATCTTAAACTTTTTCAGCAGCAGGTCATTACACACACATTATTCAACACATGCTGATTCTAAGGCCCCCAAACGTAAACATAGCTGCCCTGTAAACTGCCCGACTCAAACAGACTGAACTAAAAAGTGCCTAAATATAATTATTAACCCGTTTAAATCAACATTATCAATATAATCAAATTAACAGATTAATAGGGTGTATTTGCTGGTCACAAAGGGAATTTATAACACCACCCTTATTTTCTCCTTGCTTTCTTGTTCATTTTAATGGCTGGTACAACTAAAGGAACAATTGTTTGGACAATGTAATGATAACAACAAAATAGCTCATTAGAGTTTAATTTAATGGCTGACATCTAGACATTTTCATTGTTTTCTTAGTAATGATTTTGGCTATTATCAAGAAAACCATGGAAAATGTCTAGATATTAGCTCTTAAATTAAACTCTTATGAGCTATTTTTCCAAACAAATGTAGCTTTAGTTGTACCAGGCATTAAAATGAACAAGAAATTGAAGAAAACAATGGTATGATATTTTTTTCCCATGGCTGTAAAATAAAACATTAAAATATTTAAACTTCTCTCCCAGCAGAGGAGCATATCAATCATCTCCAAATACACTCAGCTGACTGAGTATACTAATTAATAATACTATTTATAAGAGGACCCAATCCTTGTTTAAATAGTAACTCTCTTCTCTAATAGAATGTTATTTTCTCTAGGGTCATACTGTGTATGCAGACAATTGTTTTAACCATTTAACAATACTTGTTCTGTTTCAATTTTTCCATGATAGTGCTATCATCCATTTTGCCTGTAACAAACGTAGATCTATAAAGATTTGCTACCACGTTTCTAAGCTTTGTGTGTTTGACAGGATGCCTCAGTGCTGACCCTGATCTCGTACCGGGCTCAGTCCATCCAGCCAGCCAAGGACGGCTGGATCCAGAGCCTGCACCGCCTCATGGAGAAGTTCTTCAGGTAGGAAGCACACAGCTCACTTCACAACAAAGTAAACTCAAAAACAAATAAATCCAATGAGAATAATCAAAACAAAAAAAATAGCAATAGTCAAAACAAACGCTGTAATGTGATCGCAACATGTCCGAAAAGGAGTAGGATGAAGCATAATATGCTTATTTAAACCTTCTCCACTACTCAATTAACACTTTTTTTCCCCTAAACATGCATATTTAAATAATACAGTACAGGCCAAAAGTTTGGATACACCTTCTAATTCAATGTGTTTTCTTTATTTTCATGACTATTTACATTGTAGATTCATCAAAACTATGAATGAACACATATGGAATTATGTACTTAACAAAAAAGTGTGAAATAACTGAAAACATGTCTTGTATTTTAGATTCCTCAAAGTAACCACCCTTTGCTTACTAGAATATAAGACATGTTTTCAGTTATTTCACACTTTTTTGTTAAGTACATAATTCCACATGTGTTCATTAATAGTTTTGATGAATCACAATGTAAATAGTCATAAAAATAAAGGAAACGCATTGAATGAGAAGGTGTGTCCAAACTTTTGGCCTGTACTGTATGTATTTACAAAAAAATTGAAAATGAATAGATTAAATAAACAAATACATGAATCATTTATCATTTATGAAAACAGCCGGTTGTTAAAGCCCTTCTTCCTCCCTGTACCTGGTGGAAACCATGTGTTTGTACCTCTTTTTAAACTGGATGTTCCACAGCCTCACTCCACAAACTGAAGGATAAAAACTTTTTAATGTTGTTCGTGCCCGCTGATGTTTTAGATTGAACTCTCCCCTCAGGTTATAACCCCCAACTCTGTAAAAAACTATTTTTGAATATTCCCAGGAAGTAGTCTGTTTATTGCTTTGTACATGATTTGTGGTGTTTGGAAATGAACCAGGTCAGTGAATTTAAAAGTTTTTGATATTAAGAATAGTGACTTTGTGTGGTCTCTATAACCCGTATTATGAATTATTCTTATGGCTCGTTTCTGCAGTATTGATAGAGTACATACACATTGATAGTACATGTATTGTACATTTATAAGATGTACAATACAGAGATGATGGTGATGATATCTAGTGGTGTCAACAATAATCGATTCGGCAATGCGGGGCATGCACGATTCAGCATCGATGCAGCAAAGTGCCATAATGGATTATGTTTATTTCCTGTCCTCCAGTGGAAAGTTGTGGGGGACAGGGTGGGAATTTCACACTCTGGCCTTGATGCCCTGTGAAAAAATGTTCAATTTACGGCCAAGGTGGCCTTTGCGCCGCTGTCAAAGTTCCAGTAAACACAACGCTAACCCGACCCACTCCCTGTCCTTCAGACGTGTGTACATCAACACATGGCTCATTGAATATTCTAATGAGCCATGTGTTGATGCAGCACAGGTAAGCTAGCAGGACAAGCTGTTTTGATATGTTGTGACTGAAGTATGTGGTAGTATTTGACAGGACTTAACATTTACGTTTTATAGAAAGTACTATTGATAGGTAATTACCATTGTATTAGCCTATTTAAAGTCGACTCGTTAACGTTACATTTTTGCGTCATGAAAACTAGCGATAGCTAGCTAGGTGGGATAGCGCTAACGTCTTCCCTAGCTCAGGAACAAGGGCTCCACATTTAGCTGATGTAAACTTCACCTCAGCAGGTTCCTTTTTATGGCAGGAGGAGGCATTTCTCTTTCCTTACTCTGAGATGAACTCAGGCAGGAGATTCATTTTGCCATCTTTTCAAAATATAGCCAATAAAATCTATTGTTATTAGGCCTATCTGACTGCTTGTATTGCCTCATGACTGACGAAAAATGTCCCTTGTTGTGTGCAGTATAATTGTGATGCATCGTAGAATCGAATTGAATCAAATCGTTACCTGGTGAATCGTAATCGAATCGAATTGTGAGGGCAGTGCCAATGCACACCCCTAATGATATCTTATGTGTGACAAGATTTTTTGGTATTTTATTTGTCTCCATGTTTCATTTCATCTCTGCTGTACCGTAATCTTTCACTTTTCTGACTGTCTCTCTAAAAGGAACGAGATTCGAAGCGTGATCAGGATCAAAGTGCTTCATATCCTGTCCTTCGTCCTCAGCACCAACCGACAGCTCTATGAGGTGTGTACTCTCACAGAATAATAATAATAATAATATGCACATTTCTGTCCTTGTATGTCTGTCCTGTCTGTGTCTGTAACGGTTCTGTTTCACTGCTTGTCTGTTTACGTGCAGGTCATGTGTTGTAAACTTACAGTTTGTATGCTTTTTTGAAATTCATTAAAACTCAACAAGGTAAAACTTTTTCTTTGACGTGCTCCAGGATGAGCTGATAGAAATGGTGGTGATCCCCCAGCTGAGTGGGATCGCTGAGGACCGGGACCTGGCCGTCAGGAAGCAGGCCACCCAGCTGCTGGTGGACCTGGCTGAGGGCTGCAACACACACCACTTCACCAGCCTGCTGGACATCATAGAGAGGGTACACACACACACACACACACACACACACACACACACCTTTAACCCTTAAAACAAAGTCTGAAATTTCAAAAAAGCCTTTATAGAAGTGAGGACCGGCCGAAATGTCCTCATTTTGCAAAAATGTTCTCACTCTGTTGTTAAAAACGTGTCCTGGTCTTCACTATGTAGGAAGTACAAGAAAACACACACCCACACACACACACACACACATTCTTGTACTTCTATCTTTGTGAGGACCCTCATTGGAACAGTGGATTCCCTTGCAAGGTTGTAATAGTTTTGGATTTTTCATTAGTTTTAGTTTTAATTTTGTTGTGAATTTTTGTTTTCAAATTCAGTTAGTTTTAATTAGTTTTTAGAGTGAGTTTGCTAGTTTTAGTTTTTAAAATGCTTTAGCTTTAGTTTAGTTGTAGTGTTTTGTAATGGGGTATTTGTTGGGTGGGAGAAAGACGAAAACGAAGGACATTTTCACTATAATTTTAGTTAGTTTTGTAACCACACAATACAGTTTCAGTTAATTATCATCATCATGTAACCTTTAACCCTTAAAACAAAGTCTGAAATCTAAAAAAAAAAGCCTTTAAAGAAGTGAGGACCGGCCAAAATGTCCTCATTTTGCAAAATGTCCTCACTCTGTTGGTTAAAAATGTGTCCTGGTCCTCACTATGTAGGAAGTACAAGAACACACACACACACACACACACACACACACACACACACACACACACACATTCTTGCACTCCTATCTTTGTGAGGACCCTTATTGGAATAGTGAATTTCCTGCCAAGGTTATAACAATTTTCATTAGTTTTACACAATTTCATTGTGAATTTTTGTTTTCAAATCCAGTTATTTTTAATGAGTTTTTAGAGTGAACACACACACACACACACACACACACACACACTGATGATCATGTTGTCTCACCCTAATGAGGTAATTCAGTTAATTTCAGCTACGATGACATCATCTCAGTGTTTCCTGTGTGTAGGTGTCCAGTCGGTCCCTGGTGTGTTCGGGGCCCCTGGAGGTTTCTGAGAGAGACCCCACAGCAGAGTCTCCTATGGAGGACGTGAGGACTGCTATTCTGGGCCTTCTGGAGATCCTGCAGGTACACATGAGGGGTGGATTCACAAGAGACATTAAGATATAAATAGTATGCTTTTCTGAAATAACGTCAAAGGATCTGATATGTTAATACTCAATATTGTTCCAATCTCTTACAAGGTTCATTTGTTTTCATGTCTCAAGACTTTTTAAACTGGCTGCCAGCAGGAAGAACAAAAAAACATATTTTTTGTGATTTTTAGACAAGCCGGACTACAGATATTAATGCAGCCTACCTGATAGCTATCTGATGCTGTTTAAGATTTCAGCATATTAGTTATGTTTATAAATGTGGTAACATAATAAAAGTCCTCAATGTTACAACTGAAAGCTAAAAGTGATTAGGGGGTATTTATTTTTTAAATAAAATATATTTTTTTTACAAATTAAATACATGTGACTTTAATGTAATACTATTACTACTCAAGTAAACATATTTAATTTTAAAATAAAGTGTCATTTGAGAAGCTTTTGGTTTTATATTTGAGAGCTTTCTCTACTTGTCAATCATACACCATCAGTGACATCTGGGCTTGATTTGTTTCTTCATCACCTTGGCAGCTTTTCTTAAGTCATGCTCAATATTATTGATTATTGATACCATATGCCAGTTGTTGTAACTGACTGATTACACACCAGCTTGTCTTGGTGTCTTGTCACTGACTGATCATGTGTAGTGGCAAAAATCTGAAATCCTGTGAAGTAGCCGGGTGTGATTTTATATTAAGACCAGGTTAAAAAATCCTGTGAGATATAAAGTTATGTGAAAATGTTCAGAAAGTTATGTGAAAAGGCATACGCATGGCACTTTGTCATAACACATGTTTTATGATGTTGCCTTTTAAGTTTTTGTGAATCTGAAAGAAATGTGATGAATCTGGTGGTTAACCTCCATCTTTTTCTCTCCTGGCAGAGCAAACTGTACAGCCTACCAGCCAGTCATGCTAGCCGCGTGTACGAGTTGCTGATCAGCCACCTGCAGCTTCACTACAAGAACAAGTACTGTTCAGCTATCGCTTCCAGCATCAGACTACAAGTAGGGCCATTCTTTTGTTTCTGTGCATTTGTGTATCTGTTGTCTGTTGCTCCATTATTAACATGAATGGAGTCGACCTCTTCTTTAACCTTTGGTTCTCTCTCCTTCAGGTGTTTGACTTCTTCCTGATGATGCGAGCGGACTCTCTCCACCGCCTCGGAGTCCCCAACAAAGATGGCGCCATGAGGTTCAGCCCTTACTGCTACTGTGACACAGGGTGAGGACACACACACACACACACACACACACACACACACACACACACACACACACACACACACCCCCCACATGTGCCACAGCTGTCACCTGCTTCGGTTCTGCTCGTTATAATCTAGTCATTAACCCATTGAAGCCTGGGAAGCGGATACGTCGTTTTGTAGTATTTGTATGAGCTCTCAAATACTTTTTGAATTTCATTTCTATCTGCTACAGAGGCTGAAAAATCTATTATTTAGTAGAAGCGTTGACACTTCTGTTGAATTTCCAGAAAGACTTCAGGTTTTAGGGGCTGATTTTAAAATCACCCAGAGGTTTTACAGGCGTTTTAGGCCTCAATGGTAGCCTGGGTATACCCATACTGCCTTGCGCGCTCGAATTTAATTTAGAACCTCCAGGCAGTCTGGCAACCAGGGAGGTTTCTTAGCCCTGTTTTAGGGATCCCGATGACGCGTACTACTCGGCACTTGGAAGCTTGTAGTTTTCTTACGGATCCAACATGGCTGCTGCAGACGCCAAACTTTCTTTATCTGTAGACGGTGTTTTAAATAGTTTAGAGCCAAAGTTGAAAGGCGAAAGGTCTCTGGGGGCTCTGCTGTCCCCCGGCTGGTAGCCAGATCACCGGTAGCGCCGGCGGTCACCGCCGGTGATCTCGCTCCGAGCCGGGGGACAGCGGAGCCCCCAGAGACCCGCAGCAGCTTGTTTATTGCCCATAAAATCAGTGGATGTGTGTGGCTGAATGACATGAGGGGGAATAAAGCGTGAAAATAAATAATCTTGCAGAAAGCGAGAACTGGAGAAGCAAAGCAGCAGCAACACTCTCTCACAGACACACACACAACAAACATCCATCTCTGTTGCTCTACTACGTCATCTGGTATAACTGATCTGATTGGCTAAGAGCTACCTACAGACGCTTTGATAGACATTCTAAGCGCCCAATAAACGGCTCCGGAGGATCGTAAACCACACCTCCTCTACGGAGAAATGAACGGCTGGTTTCCAGACCAAATCTCATTTGAGATTAGTCTGGTGTTAGCCAGGCTACCTCAATGGGCTAAATGCGAACTGATGTTTGTTTCAGGGAGCCTGAGAAGCGTGCCAGTGAGAAGAAGCCTGCAGGTTCAACGTCTCCTCCTGCTGGCAGCCCTGCTCCTCCTGCTGCTCCCTCTGCTTCTACAGCCTCCATCCGCTCAGCCTACCTGCCCTACGCTCCGGCCTTCAGCGTGCTCCTGCAGTGCCTCAAGATGGTAAACACACAACTATTATATACAACTCAGAGATAAGTGGCACAAAGTCTGCGTTGCAACTGCTTCTGATATTTTTTGGGGAGAAAATAACAGCTTTGGATTATTGATAATGCTCCAGGGCTTATCCTCCTTGAGGCAAAATACTTCTCAACATATGATGACAGTGATTTCTGCTATCTTTAAAGGTATCAGTTTATTTTTCTTTAACAGGAGACGGACTGGAAGGTTCTGAAGCTGGTTCTGGACAAACTGCCGTGGACGCTCCAGTACAAAGTGCTGCTGCTGACATCACCGTGCAGCCTGGACCAGCTCTGCTCTACGCTCTGCTGCATGGTAGAGCACATTAACACGCATCACATGCAGATATACACTACCGGTCAAAAGTTTTAGAACACTCCAACTTTTCCAGAATTTTAATGAAATGATGCAGTTTAATGTCTCAGTGTACTCTGAAATTAATGCATATAACAAATTAACAACTGGAGTTAAAAAATAAATCATAGAATCAGTTTAGAAAGGAAAATGTATTCTTTCTACAATGGAAATCAAATATTCCTCAGAAAGTTCTTCCCAACTCTGTTGCAGAAGTTCCCTTAAATGTGGAGCAACTTGTAGGTTGTAAGTGATCAAGAAAAGTTGGGACACCTGTAGGAATTGGTAGCAACTTAGCAACTTTCAAGGCTTGATCAACCTCCGTTGCTGCACAACTGCTTTAAGTTGTTAACCCATTTCTTGTTCCCTGAAAAAGGCCTACTTGTATAATTCTGAAATGTACATTATTTTCCAGTTTTGGTTAAGCTTACCTTTTTTTATTTACCTCTGGCAGTTCACCACTTACCTTTGGACCCTTTCAAGCTGTTCATTTGACTTGAATGCTTGAATTTCAATTTAAAAAAATGAAAAATTGTGGTGTTCTAAAACTTTTGACCGGTATTGTACACTTACAAGTTCTCACACATGACCAAACGGCTCCATGTGTTGCTAACTTCTCTGTCTGCATGCTTGTAGGTGACGGATCGTCTGATCTCGGAGCGCCTGAAGAAGACCCCAGAAGGGTTTTCTCGCACGGAGGTTCAGCTGGCGGTGGTACCGGTCCTCACAGCGATCACCTCCTACCACAACTACCTGGAGCAGTCCAGACAGGTACGAACCATGGTCCGGAGGAAATATTTCAATCACCAACAGGTTTTCTGATGTTTTGAAGCTTGCATGTTCAAGTGTTTTCACAAGATCCTCCCGAGGTGAGAGGTAGCGCTGACGGTGTAGTGTGAGTCAGATCGTCACTGTTTCAACATATTTATTTGTCACAATGTGTTTTTTTTGGGCTGATGAGGTGTAAATATGACAGTAGCCTCGGTCAAGAGAGAGAGAAACTTGATAAATATGTTCGGGAATTTTTTTATTTTTTGTTCACACGAGGACGCTCGCGGGTAAAAACAACAAAATATTTTATGTGAAGTGCCTTTCGTTTAGACGGTGACGGCGTTTTGGGGGCTTAAAAACGCAAAAATCTGAAACCACCCTCCAAAGTGTAAAAGTGTAATCCTCTCCTCCGTAGCGTGTCGTCTACACTGACAAGACACAAAACTCTGATCTGATCTGCTCACGTCACGTATGTGTTTACGTCACATACATGCTCCAGGACAGGAAATAAAGAAACGTGGGATTATTTCCATGGTGGGACCTTCAAGCTGCTCTGGCAGCTCTAATAAACTTACAGGAGTCTTTCCACCAAATGTCCAGGATATGTACAGATAGTATTAGTGAACAGAGAAGGATCTGGAATTACCTCCATCACATTCTGGATGCAGCGATTGGTGGGAGGAGCCAGACGGCTGTGAACGAGACCTGGGAGATCTAGTGATGGAGGAGAACTTTGTGGAAGGAGTAGCTGATGAAAATGTGTGGCGTGAAAACTTCTGCATGCCCAAAGATGCTCTTATGGCTTTAAGTGATGCCGCCTGGCTGCATACAATCACATTTCACACACTTTAGATCACCGTATCAGCAGATTTCCTCCTGAAAACGCTCGTCTAAACGAGGAATAAAAAGTGAAGACGAGACGCCACTTTTGCGTCTTCTGTTCAGACCGTCCTCGTGTGAACGGGGCCTGAAATGACATGAGTTTATTTCCCTTCCCCTCCACAGAGAGAACTGGTCCAGTGCCTGGAGACGGGCCTCATCTACCGCTGTGCCAAGCAGTGTGTGGTGGCTCTGACCATGTGTACGGTGGAGATGCCAGAGATCATGATCAAGCTGCTTCCTGCTCTCATCGTCAAGCTCACACACATCTCTGCTACCGTTGCCATGGCGTCGCCCATGCTCGAGTTCCTCTCCAGTGAGCGCCGAAAGCTTTTCTTAAAAAAAAAAAAACTTCATCAGTTATTTTATTGAAAGTTTCTTCACCATTGTTGAGTGTCCAAGGTCACTGACTCACATCAAAGTTTTCCTTCTTCTGTTGTGATTCACAGCTCTGGTGCGGCTGCCTCACCTGTACGCCAACTTTGTAGCTGAGCAGTACGTCAGCGTGTTCGCCATCTCTCTGCCTTACACTAACCCTTCAAAGTAAGAGCTCACACACACACACACACACTCATGTATTCTCAAACACACAGAGACGCTGACCTGTTTGTTTCTTCCGTCAGGTTCAACCAGTACATCGTGTCTCTGGCGCACCATGTGATCGCCATGTGGTTCATCCGCTGCAGACTGCCCTTCCGCAAGGACTTTGTTCAGTACATCACTAAGGTGTGTGCTGCTTCACCTTCTTACCTTTAGTGACTTATTTGAAATATTCAATTCAATTCAACTTTATTTATAGAGTGCATTTCATGCACAAGGCAGACTCAATGTGCTTCACAATGGATATACATAACTACAGTTAAAAAAACAAAACAAAACAACAGAAAACAAACAAAAACAAACAATTTGAAAAAATCAATTACAAATTAATTGAAGAGTGCAGGTAGACAAGCTATGCCATATTCACCACACACACTTACTTACTCACACATGTGCACCCACTCCCACAACCACACATGCACACAGTTCAACCGAATGCTGTTGAAAAAAGATAGGTGTTTAATCTGTTTTTAAAAATGGCTACTGATGTGGCATGTTTAACTGTGTCAGGCAGGGTGTTCCACTTTCGCGGGGCATAAATATAATGCCAGACACATACAACCACATAAAAATATACATTAAAATACTGAGGAAAAGAGAAGAAAAACAATACAATGCTGGGAGAAAGCACAATAGCGTTACTCAAACATGGAAATCAATGTCATGAATGTGCTTTCACCTCATCCTTTTACATGTTCGTAAAAGAACATTTTACATTTAAGTAGATGTTTTCTTTTGTATGCCCAACCTATCTTAACTTTCTCTGACCCAATCCTGTAAAGCAGTATTTCTCAACCTTTTTTGAGTCGCGACCCCCAATTTAACATGCATGTTGTCCGTGACCCCCGCTCACTGAACACAATCTCACACGCACAGTTCAGATCACCCAAAAAAGAAACAAAATGACCAAAAAAAGGAAACAAAATGACCAAAAAAGACTCAAAATTACCAGAAAAGACACTAAATGACCAAGAAGACACTAAATGACCAAAAAAAGACACAAAATTACCAAAAAAAGGAAACAAAATTACCAAATAAAGACACAAAATGACCCAAAAAAGAAAAAAAAGGACCAAAAAAAGACACACAATGACAAAATATAGACACAAAATGACCAAAAAAAGGAAACAAAATTACCAAAAAAGATACAAATTGACCAGATAATGATCAAAAAAAGACATAAAATGATCAAAAAAAGACATAAAATGACCAAAAAAAAGACATTAAGTGACCAAAAAGACTAAAACACATGAACACTTTAACACAGTGGAGACAGAGCTGACTTCCAAAATGATTTGGCGACCCCCAGAAATCATCTCGCGACCCCAATTTAGGACTCTGAAGGCTGAACACGAAATCTTAAGCAGAACATAATCAACTTTTGTGAACTGTAAACTATAGACTTTAACTACATCTCAGTTCTCTCTCTATGTTGTCTTTAGGGGTTGCGTTCCAACGCCCTGCTGCCCTTCGATGACGGTCATGAGCAGAGTTCGTTCCGGGCGCGGAGCACCAGCCTGAACGAACGGCCCAAGAGGTAAAACACACACACACACACACACAGCTGCTGATGTAGCGCCCAGCAACACCTCACACAGCCCTGCTGGGCTTACCGTTGTTGTGTAAGAGGGTTGGGGTTGCCAAGGTAACAGGGGACTCAGCATGACTGATACTGTGGCGTCATGGTTACAGTGACTCCTCTCAGGTTGCCATGGTGATCACTAGTTCATTTTATTTATTGTTTGGGCTTTTTACATTTGTAATTTGTTATTTTTCTGCCATGATTTGTTGTTTTTTATTCAAAATGCACTTCTTCTCATATTAATAATGTATAAATACAAGCGGTGGACAAAATAACATGAACACTTAACACTAATCTAAGGCAATAGTCTTATAGTTTATAGTGAATTTTAGTTGGCACCAGAGAGGTTTTGATTCCTCTCTGTGGTATAAATTGTGTTCTGTTACTGTGTCCACCTCCTGTAGCATATAAAGCACATACATAGCGATAGCATGGGAAAATAACTTTATGGTTTTCTTTCTCCTGCTGTCACATGTCACCATCTGACTGTTTATGACCCATTAAATACAGACGTCACATGTACACAAAGAGAAATACACATTGTTTCTTCACACAGAGGTGTAAGGAAGCTTTTCTCAGCAAGGCGTCACTCTCATCTGTACATGGTGTAAATGTTTGTCCGTTGTCCGTGTCTTTATCGCCCCAATAATATTAATAACCTGAGATAAAACATCCAAAGTAACGAATAATACACAGTATAGGTGATCACAGAGAGACTAACTAGACTGTCTGGACCACTCTGGAACAGATGGTATTCATCATGCATGGTTTTGCCACCAACTGAAAGGAGGATATAAATATTTAGCTGTTTTCCTAATGTTTAAGTGTGGACAGTGGTTTAGAAAATGTAGTCTTCTCTGTAAACCAATAGATCCGCTGTGTCCACAGTCAACATTTAAAAGACCCAAATAAAACTGAACCACTCTAGTTTGAGACCACACCCTCTGGACCGTTCTCTAAAAAATCTATTACACTGCTTTCCAATATACACTACTGGTCAAAAGTTTTAGAACACACCAACTTTTCCAGAATTTAATTGAAAATGATGCAGTTTAATGTCTCAGTGTACTCTGAAATTAATGCACATTTGCAACATTTAAAATTCTTTATTGAGCATGATAGTGTTTTTAAAGTAAAAAAAAGATTCAAAATCACATTTTATGTTGGACTAAAGGACTAAAAAAAGACGCTAAATGACCAAAAAAAGACACAAAATGACTAAAAAAAAAGAAACAAAATGACCCAAAAAAGACACAAAATGACTTACAAAGACATGAAAAGAATTCAAAAATGGACAAAATAGCCCAAGACTCCATAGAGTTAAGTTGTTAACCCATTTCTTGTTCCCTGAAAAAGGCCTACTTGTATAATTCTGAAATGTACATTATCTTTCAGTTTTTGTTAACCTTACCTTTTTTTATTTACCTCTGGCAGTTCACCACTTACCTTTGGACCCTTTCAAGCTGTTCATTTGACTTGAACTGCTTGAATTTCAATAAAAAACTGGAAAAATTGGGGTGTTCTAAAACTTTTGACCGGTAGCGTATATCCTATTTATTTGGCTTTTTGTTGAGGGATTCATTGTAGCTTTTTAATTAAATCCCTTCTCCTCCTCTGTTTGTGATGCTAATGATAGTGTGTGCAGCCTCTTTGCGCCTTTTTCCCCCAAAGTCTCTTCAATCTTGTTTGGGTCCCCCACACCTAATAATTGATTTAAAAAAATAAACTTCTAACCCTCTTGCTGTCATTGCAATCAAGCCATAGACTGTGTTAAAGAAGTGGACGTAGTCACTATGATGTCGCCTATCAGTTTGTGGACGGCTCTTTTGAAGCCTAGAGTCTGGTATTTTCTCTTTTGGAGCCAAAAGTGACTATATCTGCAGAGAGAGTGTGGCTGGGAAGGGTTGAGGGGTATAAGTAGCCTAGCAAAAGCTAAGTAACAAGCTAAAGCTAACCCTAGCTAGCGAGCTAGCTTGTTAAGTAAGGTGTATCTGTAATTCACATTAACTGTGACGTTAATTGGGATGCTAATTGTGGCTAGCGAAAAAATAAAAAAATTCCAGAATAAATGAACAGTTGACTCTTTAGCGTGTCTTTTACTACAACTAAATGCTGAACAAGACATTTTTTGTAGAAATAATATGTCACAATCAATTTTTATGAACTGAAAACACACACTGAACTTTGATCCTTTCACAGTTAAGACTCAAACAAGTTCATGGACTATAAGCAGTGGTGGAATAAGTATTCAGATCTCTTACTTAAGTAAAAGTACTAATAGCAAACTGTGAAATTACTCCACTACAAGTAAAAGCCCTGCATTCAAAACTTACTGAAGTAAAAGTACAAAAGTATCAGCATCAAAATGCACTTGAAGTATCAAAAGTAAAAGTACTTGTTATGCAAAATAGACCCACTTAGACTGTTTTATATATTCCAAATATATTATTCCATTATTATTATTGATGCTTTTATGTAAACAGCCTTTTAATTTTCTTAAGCCAGGGCTCATTTAAACTACTTAATATACTGTTATGAGTCCAATCACTCTAAATTAATCACATTTTTTGCGTTAAATCTCAACCTGAAAAGTAACTAAAGCTGTCAGCTAAATGTAGTGGAGTAGAAGTATAAAGTTACATAAAATGGAAATACTCAAGTAAAGTACAAGTACCTCAAAATTGTACTTAAGTACAGTACTTGAGTAAATGTACTTAGTTACATCCCACCACTGACTATAAGTTAGTAAACGAACACCGTGCTGTGTTGAATAAGACTTGAAACTAGTGATTGAGACCATAAACTCATTAGGAATATGTTCACTGAGGTAATAAATCAGGAAAGAGGTAGGGTAATTTTCTCATTGACTTCTATACAACCAAACTTCTTTATGCCATTAGAAGGAATGCAGATTAAAGGTAGTTCTGCATTGGTTTTAGGCTACGTCCACTTCTTTTCTACAGTTTATGAGTGAAGCTCATTCCCATGTTACAGCTTTTCTTAGCGATAGCTAGCTAGCGCCTCTGCTAACAGCATCAGTTCCTACTTATCTTCCAATACAAACCCACCTTTAGTTCCATATTGTGTTGAAATCCATCCAGTGATTGTCTGTGTGCTGCTCATTGCCCACTGTCGGGTTGGAGGACTGCATGTCACATTTCAAATGAATCATTTAGTATCAAGCTTCTTCTCACAAATCATGTATAATAGTCTAGACGGATTTCAGAAAAAAGGCCTCCTATAAGAAGTAAGGAGCATTTATGGGTACAAGTCAGGAACCGGCCTACTTTACTTATTTCAAGGGTGCAGAATCCAAAAAAAATGGTTCCCAAGCGAAATTTTGAGTTTTTGACCTTCTAATTTGCATATCAAATTGGCGGCCAAACTGCCCATCTTGCTCAGTCGTTGGACCATTTTCCCCAAGTTTTATTGTAAGTAGGCAATCAAAGATGAGGAAATTAAGTTTCTGGATCTATAGTCTAGAGTCAGAGCAAGGATATAGTGGAGGCTCAGTGTCTTTTATATATATATATATATATATATAAAAGCCACTTTTAAATGTTCCAGTTGGTATGGACTATAGATCTAGAAACTTAATTTCCTCATCTTTGATTGCCTACTTACAATAAAACTAAGGGAAAATGGTCCAACGATTGAGCAAGATGGGCAATTTGGTGGCCATTTGATACAAATTAGAAGGTCAAAAACTCAAAATTTCGCTTGGGAACCATTTTTTTTGGATTCAGCACCATTGAAATAAGTAAAGTAGGCCAGTTCCTGACTTGTACCCATAAATGCTCCTCACTTTCACTTTTTGGACAATTCCGTCTAGACTATAAGGTGAAGCTATGAGAAGCTTTGAGGATACATTTGGGGTTCCCAAAAGCCTTGACTACCTTTTTATATGAACTGAGGTACAATAAAACCAATTATTAGAGTTATTTAGAGTATTTATTCCAGACATGCTGTGCTCCAACCCGCAGGTTTAACCCATCATTTTATTTTCAGTTGGATGTGACGTTTCTCTTCTGTTCCATTATGTCCTATGGCCTGTGCTGAGTCCATCCCTACTACTTTACTTCTCCTGTACGAGTCCTTGGCTTCACTATGTACCTGCTGTGTGAAATAATGTTTATTTTGTTGCTCTCCTGAAGACTTTCTGTGTGTATTTTCTTTTCTGAGTAGCAAAAAGCTGTTTTACCCTCTGCTGTAGCTTGTCTGTTTTTCCTTTTTAGTTGATGTTTCTTCTTTTTTTCTTTTTTTATCCTCTTTTTCTTACTCCTTTCGCTCTCCTGTAATCTGATTCATAGTGTTCACTGCTGTTAATTTTCACCTTGTTTTGTTTTTCTTTCAATTCTTCATTCGACCCCCCCTCCCAATCGGGTGCTGCGTTGTGGTTGGTTGGTTTTGGGGGCGTGGTCGTGTCACCCTGGAACCTTCCTACATTGTTCCTGGCCCCTCCCTCCTCCTCCTGTGACCTTTGACCTTTGTGACCCTACCCTCTTTCCCCTGCGTGGCGTGCGCCCTCCTTTGCTCGGGTGACGGTTCCTGCTGTCTCCATTCACCACGCTCCGCCCCCACACTCCCAAACCACCGCCACCCACACGATGACCCCACCCCCCTTACTGCCCACCGCCAACCCGGGCCCGTTCCCCCTCGCCAGTCTGCGGGCTGCCAAAGTGGCGAAGGCGGCGGCGGCGGTAGCCAATAGCAGCAGCTCTCCAGTTAAAGAGCTGAGGGACCTGTCAGCCATGGACGCGTTCCGCTCCCGCAGCATCAGTGTCTCCGAACACGCGGTCCGCAGGTTAGAGAAGAGCCTTCTGGGTAACCAAACAAAAAACAACAATAACAACAACACTTGTTGCTTCCTCAGTGGGAGGGTGGAGGAGGGTTGTAGGGTCCGCTGGGCGGGGGGGCGTTGGGTTTGTTACCATGGATACCTGCAGCGGGTGGTGCATGCTAGAGGAAGGTTTGTGTGTTGACTTTTTGGTTTTAGTCAGGCGGCTTAGGACCAGATTTGGGAAGACGTCGGACAAAAGCACCACATTTTTTCCACGTGCTCTCTATCACTATAGGTTTCAATTTTTGGTAGCCACTTAATCAAGATTGTGGATCGGAGATGGCAACCATATAAAGTCTATGAGAAACAATATATCTTCCAAGCCACTCAGAAGTTCAATCTTGGTGTCAAAATCTACATTTTCTGTTGGGAAAAATGTATATACAAGATCTGACATGAGATTAAAGCTTTCCCTTGATTTTATTTAGCAGTGTACGTGGCAGCTAATTCGAACTCTCCCGTGAACATAGATTCCAAACATTTTCATCTCAGGATTCCCTGCTGCAGCACTTGAAGCGAGTTGCCTACCAGTCTGGGTGAAATTGAACATTTCTATTTGATCAAATAATCATCTAGTGATATTCTCAACAGCTTTAAATGATTCCTGGACCCAGAAAATGTAGATTTTGACACCAAGATTGACCTTCTGAGTGGCTTGGAAGATGTATTGGTTCTCATAGACTTTATATGGCTGCCATCTCCGATCCACAATCTTGATGAAGTGGCTCCTACCAAAAATTTAAACCTAAAGTGATAGAGAGCACGTGGTGCTTTTGTCCAGCGTGTCCCCTTTATTTAGCTAAGCCGCCTGACTATTTGTTTTGGGCTGCGATCATACACATACGCTGATTTAGATTTAGTTTTTATGATTTTTTGTTTTTGCATGCAGTGTTGGCAGAAGGCATTAGAAATGATGTTTCTCTGTTTGCTCTAACACAGATTTTGCTTTTATTTTCATTCAGTTATAATTTGTCGTTGACTTTTTCCGTTTTGCTGGGTGTATTGCTGACTTTTGATTGGCTTAACAACAAATGAATGGCAGGAGGGTCTGGTGCAAAGCATGTGTATGAAAAGTGAAGATCTCTTATCCACCTACAACTCTGCCCCTGGTCATTCTGCTTCCTGGGCCAGTTACCATGACAACAGCAACACAACAGCTTTGTTTGCTTGCTTGACATCTTTTTTTTTTTTTGCTCCACTGACAAACACACACTGTGCTGCTACTATGACCATGGCAATCTCCTAGTGTGGGATTTTTTTCAGACTAGCTGGGCTGATGATGTGAACTTTTAAATATTTGATTACAGGGTTGAATCATTCATATCACCACACACATAGACACACACACACACACTGTGCCTGACTTCTCTTCATGCCTTTCTGCTTCTCTCTGCTTGGCTGACTGGCTTCAGTGACAGATTTATGATCTAACATTGCAGTTGTCAGAAATATATTGAACACGTCCTACCCCTCCTGCCCAACAGATGGCAGCAAAAGCCCAGTACTTTAATGTTTGAAAGTACTGTGTGTTTAACCCATAAGAACCCATGGTGACACCTGTGTAACAAACACTTTAAATCTTCTAGAATCTCCCATATTCAGCTTTATGCTTCACATTAACTCATTAAATCCCTGGTTTGGCGGTCATGTGACTTTGACAAGAAGTGACCAAAATGTGTGAGACTGGAAACAGAAATATGAAAAAGTAGCTAATTTTAAAAAGCTTATATTTGTTACTAGGCGAAGTTTAAACGCATTTAACAATTCTAATCCGTTAATAGTTGTGTCCTGTGTTGCATTTAACTTGTTCTGAGCATATTTCTTGAACAAATTAAAGTCACATTTGATAGGCCTATATATGTTTTGGAGATGCAAAAGAAAAAGGCAAATTTGTGTCTCTGTCAGCAGAAAATGTGTCTAGTTTTTTGCTATTTTAAAATAAGAAACATCATAAAAATAAATACCATAAACGCTCAATGTAACATATATGTGACATCACAGATCTTTAGGGGTAGTATTTTTTTTTTTAAAAGCATCAGAAATATGTTCATGTGGTCCACTTATAGAACACATCCTTTAAGGAGAACTGGGTCTGGGTTCTTATGGGTTAATTTCAGAGTATTTCATGGAACATAATCATACTAAACAACTGCAGTGTGGATCCGTTTAACCTGCTTCAGTGCCTGCAAATCTGCTATTTTCTCAAACAGTTTGTGTCTCTTGAATGGTAACAGCTGAGTTACAGTAAACCTGTTGTCACTTCAGACAACATGACCATGATATAAGACTTTTAATTTATATTTAATAAACTGAACCTAAGCTGATGTCTTCATGGTTTTGAGGAATTACCCAAAACATATTCAGTTTTATTCTTTTTCTTTTGTTTTTTTTCATGTTTTTTTTGTAGCTGAGCTTGTGTTTATCTATAGAAGAGCTTCATCCATACATCATGTGTGCTGTACCTGCACCATGAAAGCAACACATTGAATTTCTATGTGGAAATACAATGGAGTAAAGCACAAGAGATAGCGATGTAATAAGTAGTATAAAGCAGTGAACACAGCACAGTCTGCTCCAGTCGTGAGCGTTTCATGGTCATGTTGTTTGGAGTGTTCGTCCACTAGACATTCAAGTGAGAAATGAAAAATGAATCATTGTCAGTAGAAGAATGGTAAGTACAAAATGTGAATGTGTGGAAAAGTTGGTTATTTACACACTGGGACTTGGTTTGAGTAAGGATTTTTTTTTCATACAGCTGAAGGTTTTTTAGTTCTGTCTGAAGAATCTCTCAAAGTAATGATGTGGAAGATTTTCATTCAAGTAAATTTCTCTTTAGTCATCTGTCACAGATTGAACTGCTCATGGCCCACTGATCAAAGCTCTTGCATTGGCTGGATTACAGACTGGCTTTCTGTGGCATCATTATGGAAAAATCTCTTGTTGAGGTAGTCGTTGGTGTCTGTTGTACAACAATCTGTGAGGAGAACTCAAATGGGGAAGATGTTCCCCCATTTTGGCAGCAAGCTCGCTATGACCCATGAGCTAGAGCAGTAGTTCTCAACCTTTTTGAGTCGCGACCCCTAATTTAACATGCATGTTGTCTGCGACCCCCACTCACTGAACACAATCTCACACGCACAGTTCAGATCACCCAAAAAAGAAACAAAATTACCAAAGAAAGACACAAAATTACCAAAATAAGACACAAATTGACCAAAAAAGACACAAAATGACAAAAAAGACACACAATTACCAAAAAAGGAAATAAAATGACCAAAAAAGACACAAAATGACCAGAAAAGACACAGATTGACCACAAAATGATCAAAAAAAGACACAAAATTACCAAAAAAAGACACAAAATTACCAAAAAAGACACAAAATGAGTTAAAAAAACCCCACAAAATTACCAAAAAAAGACATTAAGTGACCAAAAAGACAAAAAAAAAAGACACAGCGGAGACAGAGCTGACTTCCAAAATGATTTGGCGACCCCCAGAAATCATCTCGCGACCCCAATTGGGGTCCCGACCCCAAGGTTGAGAACAGCTGAGCTAGAGGTTGGAACAAAACACTTTATATGAACATACAGTCATGGAAAAAAATATTAGACCACCCTTGTTTTCTTCGGGTTATTGTTCATTTTAATGTCTGGTACAGCTAAAGGTACACTTGTATGGACAAATATAATGATACCAACAAAAATAGCTCATAAGAGTTTAAAAACCATTTTCCATGGTTTTCTTGATAATAACTCCCATAAAAACATGGAAAAGATCAGGACCGAATAAGAAAGTCAGGTGTCATTTATTAAATGACGGAGTTGGAGAAGTGATCTGATTAATGAAAAAATGTATTAAAGCTTTTTAGGTAGATTTTTCTGTTTTTTTTTAACCACACTTCATCACCACTTTGTCAGCCTTTTTTGTTCTTCACTGTGTTGTTGAAGAATATTAATCCTCAACTCAACTCAACTCAACTTTATTTGTAAAGCACTTTAAAACAACAACAGCCGCAACAAAGTGCTGTACATAAACAAACAGAACAAGAGACAATAAAATAAATAAAACAGGAAATAAACACTAAAATAAATAGATTTATTGCTTTTTAAAAGACAATTTAAAAAACAATAAATAAAAGCAAACCATAAAACACTAAAAACAAGAGCAGAGTCTCATGCGTGGTTAAAAGCCAAGGAATAAAAATAGGTTTTAAGATGACTTTTAAAAATGGACAGTGAGGAGGCTTGTCTGATGTGCAAAGGCAGCTCATTCCACAGTTTGGGGGCTGCAACAGAGAAAGATCTGTCCCCTCTGAGCTCCGTTTAGACCTCGGTACCTCCAGGAGCAGCAGATCAGCTGACCTGAGGCACCGAGCAGGAGAGTAGGGGTGGAGGAGCTCAGAGAGGTACAGTGGGGCGAGACCATTTAAAGATTTAAAAACAAATAAAAGAATCTTAAAATGGACTCTAAAATGCACAGGCAGCCAGTGGAGGGAGGCCAGGATGGGAGTTATGTGCTCCCTCTTACGAACTCCAGTTAAGAGGCGAGCAGCCGCGTTTTGCACTAACTGGAGCCGTGCGAGGGAGGACTGGCTGACTCCAAGGTACAGAGAGTTACAGTAATCCAGCCCAGATGTAACGAAGGCGTGGATTACCGTTTCAAAGTGCTTGTGCTTAAGGAAAGGCTTCACCTTAGCCAGCTGCCTGATGTGGAAAAAGCTGGACCAACAGCAGCACTAATCTGACGATCTAATTTAAAATCACTGTCCATCTTAAAACCTAAATTTGACACAGTTGGTCTTATAAAATCTGCCAGAGGGCCCAAGTCAAAAGGAGGGGTCACACAAGAGCCACTAGGGCCAAACACCATCACTTCTGTTTTCTTCTCATTAAAATTTAAAAAGTTCAAGGCCATCCAGGCCTTGATGTCTTTGAGACATGACAGGAGCGGTGTGAGGGAGAAAGCATCTTTTTTCTTAAGTGGCACATATATCTGACTGTCGTCAGCGTAGCAATGGAAAGGGATGCCGTGCTTTCTCAAGATGGAGCCCAAAGGCAGTAAATACAAAGAAAATAGCAGGGGCCCTAAAATCGACCCCTGTGGAACCCCATACAGCAGCATCCTGTTACCTATACATACTAAATCATTTACATATTGCAAAATAAATAAATAAAAATTAAAAAATGTGTAAAACAGGCCTATATACAGTCATGGAAAAATGATTAGACCTCCCATTGTTTTCTTAATTTTTTTGTTCATTTTAATGCCTGTTAGAACTAAAAGGTACATCTGTTTGTACAAATATAATGATACCAACAAAAATAGCTCATAAGAGTTTAAAAACCATTTTCCATGGTTTTCTTGATAATAACTTCCATAAAACCATGTTAAATGTCTAGATATCAGCTCTTAAATTAAACTCTTATAAGCTATTTTTGTTGGTATCATTATATTTGTCCAAACAAATGTACCTTTAGTTGTTCCAGGCATTAAAATGAACAATAAACTGAAGAAAACAAGGGTTGTCTAATATTTTTTCCATGACTGCATTTCTGCAGGTGGAAATCTGCGTCAGTCTCTGTCTGTGAATATTGATTCCCCGCTGAATGTTCCTCAGGGATGTGAAAGAATCCACAAACTCTAATTTCTGTGAGAGGTTTTCAGACAAAAATCCATGTTCGGCACGAAACAGCTTTAAAGATGAAGTTGTAGCTTCATATCTTTTATTGATCACAGATTTAGTTTGTTACGGGGTGCCTATGTTTCCATTTTTATTTTTTTTTCATATATATCTTTATTGGGTTGTCAGGACATAATACATATTCAATCAGAAAAGGTACAATTCACCCATTTTTCCCCCTTTTAGAACAACCCCCCGCCCCCCGAACCAGAGAGTTACATTCACATAAAATAAGCAAAAAACAATAAATAGTAATGATAATGAGACAATACAACTCTCTCCCCCTCAAAGAAAAACAGGAGGGGTGATCAGTAGCCAAATAAACAATAATAAAAAACAAAAAATAAAAGTAAAAATATACATATATACATACATACATACACATAAAACCAAACAAATAATAATAATAATACTAAATCAATAAATAAATGAAATAAAAAGGGACATTTAGAGGAGATATACAGAATGCTTGGAAAAAACAAACAAAAAATAGCTATAACAATTTGTATATGTTGTGCTTAGAGTTTGACCACCAAATCAGTATACTAAAAACAATTACTGGCCATTTTATATTTCCATTTTTAAACCATTTTAATTATATTAAAGTGTATGTGAACTGGAGATAGTTACAAGTTGAAACAAATATAAGTAAAATGGTTTTCCATGATAGATCACACAAACACTGATTCTCCTCCGGCTTGTTTTCTTTCTATCTTCCTACATAGATGTTTTCTGCCTAATTTGTTTTTATACATTTGTTGCTTTGTTGAACTTTTTATTTCCCGCTTCATGGTTCCCTGATTGATGATTTGTTTAACTCGTTTCTATGACGACGTTAACAAAAAGAAAGGCAGCTGCAACCGTTGCTAATTTTATGTCTTTTTTGGTATTTTTTTTGTCTTTTTCTAATAATTTTGTGTCTTTTTTTAATCATTTTGTGTATTTTTTTAGTCATTTTGTTTCTTTTTTTGGTCATTTTGTGTTTTTTATAAGTAATTTAGTGTTTTTCTAGTCATTTTGTGTCTTTTTTTGGTCATTTTGTGTCCTTTTTTTAGTAATTTTGTGTCTTGTTTTGGTCATTTTGTCTTTTTTAAAGTAATTTAGTCTTTTTTTCTGTCATTTTGTGTCTTTTTTTGGTCATTTTGTGTCTTTTATAAGTAATTTAGTCTTTTTTTCTGTCATTTTGTGTCTTTTTTTTGGTAATTTTGTGTCTTTTTCTAATAATTTTGTGTCTTGTTTTGGTCTTTCTATCTTCCTACATAGCTGTTTTCTGCCTAATTTGTTTTTATACATTTGTTGCTTTGTTGAACTTTTTATTTCCTGCTTCATGGTTCCCTGAGGCATGAAATGTGTGCCTGTCTTGTGTATTCCCCACAGTGATGAACAGAAACATCTCTGTTTGACTCAGTCCTCCTAGAGTGTTGTTGTAAATTGCTCATTTTGAGCTTGTTTACTTGTGAGCAGCGAGCCAGCGTGGCTTTCATTATGCCTAAAGTATCTTTCAAGCCCTGATTGAGACTGATGCTAACATCTGTAGAGGTGCTTTTAATATGATTTGCCTGTAGAGCACACAGTAATGGTTGTTGTGGTTACAAAGAGGCTCTGCTCACTCTGCCTTAAATACTAATAAAGAGATTTGACTGCAGCGCTTAATTAAACACATTCACTCTCACGCGGCTCCGAGCTGCTGGTTTCTTATGTAGCACCAAAACATGTTACACCACAGATCCCTGCTGCCTCCTATAGCAGCTTATCTGCAACAAGGGAAATAACCAGTGTGGTGTCACAGCTTATGAGGCCACTTACACCACGTCCCAGTGTGTATCTGTGTTTGTGTGCTCGAGAAAATGTAATTATCTGTTGGTGCAATTGCTTTTATACACTGGTGGAAGCATGTGTGCATATGAATGCCTGTTGTTGCATGTGATATCAACAGAAACAGGAATAGTCTAGACGGATTTCAGAATAAAAGCCTCCTATAATATAAGAAGTGAGGAGCATTTATGGGTACAAGTCAGGAACCGGCCTACCTTACATATCTCAAGGGTGCTGAGTCCAAAAAAAAATGGTTCCCAAGCGAAATTTTGAGTTTTTGACCTTCTAATTTGTATCAAATGGCCACCAAATTGCCCATCTTGCTCAGTCATTGGACCATTTCCCCTTTGTTTTTTTGTAAGTAGGCAATCAAAGATGAGGAAATTAAGTTTCTGGATCTATAGTCTAGGGTCAGAGCAAGGATATAGTGGAGGCTCAGTGTCTTTTTTATGTATATATATGTATGCAAAATACCAACTGGAACATTTAAAAGTGATATTGATTGAATATTTATGTTGGCCTTAAAAAACACACACAAATAATGCTTAATTTCACCTTAAAAGTTGGTATTTTGCATATACACTACTGGTCAAAAGTTTTAGAACACACCAACTTTTCCAAAATTTAATTGAAAATGATGCAGTTTAATGTCTCAGTGTACTCTGAAATTAATGCACATTTGCAACATTTAAAATTCTTTATTGAGCATGATAGTGTTTTGAAAGTAAAAAAAAGATTCAAAATCACATTTTATGTTGGACTAAAGGACTAAAAAAAGACACAAAATTACCAAAAAAAGACACAAAATGACCAAAAAAAGACACAAAATGACTTACAAAGACATGAAAGAATTCAAAAATGGACAAAATAGCCCAAGACTCCATAGAGTTAAGTTGTTAACCCATTTCTTGTTCCCTGAAAAAGGCCTACTTGTATAATTCTGAAATGTACATTATTTTCCAGTTTTGGTTAAGCTTACCTTTTTTTATTTACCTCTGGCAGTTCACCACTTACCTTTGGACCCTTTCAAGCTGTTCATTTGACTTGAACTGCTTGAATTTCAATAAAAAACTGGAAAAATTGGGATGTTCTAAAACTTTTGACCGGTAGTGTATATATATATAAATATACATAAAAAAGACACTGAGCCTCCACTATATCCTTGCTCTGACCCTAGACTATAGATCCAGAAACTTAATTTCCTCATCTTTGATTGCCTACTTACAAAAAAAAAATGGTCCAACAACTGAGCAAGATGGGGCGCCATATTGATATGCAAATGAGAAGGTCAAAAACTCAAAATTTCGCTTGGGAACCATTTTTTTTTTTGATTCAGCACCCTTGAGATAAGTAAAGTAGGCCGGTTCCTGACTTGTACCCATAAATCCTCCTCACTTTCACTTTTTGGACATTTCCGTCTAGACTATAATGTTTGTGTGATTTTTGTGACACATTTGGATCTCTCAGTCTGTTTCTGTGAGTTCTGAGGTTGCATGTCTCTGTGTGCAGTGATTACGTGTTCATTAATCCGAAGCCTGCTTGCCTCCTCCTCCTCCTTCTTCTTCCTCCTCACTGTGTTTTAACCATCTTTATGTTTCTTCCTGTAGGATGCACACCTCCACCACCACCTGCAGTCTGGGCTCTGCAGACGAGAACGCGGTGACTCAGGCAGACGAGGGTCTGAAGACGGTCCACCTGGAGCTCACAGAGACCTGCCTGGACATGATGGCTCGATACGTCTTCTCCAACTTCTCCGCGCTGCCAAAGAGGTCTGCAAGGACATCTTTCTCCACAACTTCACAATCGTAACTGTAGCATACCCTCCGAAAGATGGTGGACCCGACTGATGGTTTTCACAATGTTTATTTCCATACAAGCTCCTTATTAAGTCCGTAAATCAAAGTGAAACCAACGTGAGAACTGTAGTACAGAAAATAAAGAAAATACAGTTACATTCCGTTCTCACTACTGTATACACAAAGCAATACACAACAACAGCAGGTACGCAAAGTTAGCTTAGCATAGCTTTCCAACACAAAAATAAATATGACCACTAAACACTCGACCTTGTTGCTATTACAGTCAGCCTTCGCCGTTTTATTCTTGTGTTACCGTCACGGCTTTATTTTCCTTTTGTTTCCTTTATTTACTTTAGCTTTTACTGCCTTTACTGTCAGCTCGTAGCGTTGCAATTGCTTGGTTTTACCGCAAGACACAATACCGCCAGGAAGTAGCAAGAGATTTACCGATCCTTCAAAACAAAAGCTCATTTCTAACATTAGCTAAAAAAAAAAACGAACAATAGGCACATAAAAAACAGATGAATTACATTTTTACCATGAACTTAAATCATGAATGATATATTTGTACCCAAATCATGTTAGAATGTATTTTAAACACACTTTTTAAGGACTTTTTAGCCTTTTTAACCCATAAAACAAACACAAGCTGCCCTCTGGTGGATTAAACGAGAAACAGCATTTCACAAACCAAAAAGTGGTTAGTTACAGTAACGTTGTTTTAAAAAGAACTGGTGAGAGTTTGCTGCAGTCTTTAAAGTTCCCTCTTTCTTCCACTCAGGTCTCCAATCGCAGAGTTCCTGTTAGCAGGGGGGCGCAGCATGACCTGGCTGGTGGGTAACAAGCTGGTAACCATAACAACCAGTGGAGGGGTCCGAACACAAGCACTACTGGGCCTGGACATGTCTGAACGGCTGGGAGGAGGAGGGGAGATGACCAGGTGAAGACATCACATGCAGGAAATGACAAAAGAATATTCTGATGGCTCTGATTTTTAGCCACGCTAGTTGTGGCTTTAGGAATTTTCAGATTCAGTTTGTTTTCTTTGTGTCAGACTTTGGTTCAAACTGAAATGTCTCAACAACTATTCAATGGATTGCCATGAAATTTGGTCCTGATGTTCATATAACACCCCCTCTGAGGATAAATTCAAACGTAGGGGTCAACGTTTTTATTTGTCCAACACTTTAGTTTATGACCAAATACCTGCAAAGAATAATCATCTTTGGCAAATTTTGACATGTAACTTTTAGTTTGGCCCAAGTCCCATCACTTAACATGGAGGAGGTGGGATTCTTTTTAACAGAATTTTTATTTGGGTTTTCAGGGTTAAAAATACAAACAGATTTGTCATATTTGACATATCCATATATATCAATGATACATATAAACACGTCAACATGTTGGCGCTGAGAAGCACCATCTAACAACGCTGCTAGCTCGTCTTAGTGTTGCTAGCTGCTAGCTTGTCTTAGTGTCGCTAGCTGCTAGCTTGTCTTAGTGTTGCTAGCTGCTAGCTTGTCTTAGTGTTGCTAGCTGCTAGCTTGTCTTAGTGTTGCTAGCTGCTTTGTATTCATTTCTCTCATGGCGTCCTACAGGTCGGATCCATCGCTACACACCCGGATCACCAAAGAGGCTCCGGCCAAACTGGAGTCCCAGTCGAGCCAGCAGCACAACAGAGCCACACGCATACGGGTCCGCTCCATGTCAGGTAATAAATATTATAATATAATATAAATATATATATATATATATATATAAATATAATATAAATATTCAGCTGCTAGCACTTGGCCTCAGGCCTCCCATGATGATACACCACAGTTGTTGTCTGATATTTTATATAATTTCGGTTTTGTTATTAAAGAGACCTTTGTAATGTTTTTGGGAGAAAACTAAAATATCTAAAACTGTATAAAGTTTGTTGGATAATAATTTAAATAAGCTAAAATCTACTAGCATTTTGCTTTCAGTGCTCTTTTCTGAAAGTCATTTTTGAAACATCTTTTGAAGAGCAGGCAAAATGAGTTGCATCTCCCTCTTTTTTTTAAATAAAAAAATTATCCGGTAGCTTTTATCTTCCACAGATTTGCAGCCATGCTTTTATGTGTCCGTTTCAGGTTTCTGAAGATTAGTGGTATTATTTATCATTTTTCTATATTAAGTCAGAGTACATTCAAAGGAAAATATGATGCAAAATTACACCTATTGGCTGTGATCTTCAATGCATTAATGCCTGTCTGCACTTTATGTGCTTTATTTTTTTGAGTAGGTGGATCTGGATGACACAAGGGATCAAATTACATCTTGTTTAATTTAATGATGTTAATCTTTTGACTTTGTCAGTCTAGTTTAGCGCGCTCAGAACATTGTGGCTTTATGCTGTGCGTGATGTTTAATTCAAGCCGACTTTCGTGAACACTGAAAGAAAAAACATGTAAATATCTCAGAAGATGAGCTTCCAGTTTCATGCTGCATCTGTGTGAGGAATATAAATAAATATTATATATTATAAATATTGTGTAACCCTAAAAAATTCTAACAAAAGGTTTCTCAGTGGTTTACAGTAGTATCAGATGTACTTAAGAACATACTAAAAGTTTACCAATTTTTGGCTCCAAGAAATTTTTCAAAATAATGGCCGCCAGGTCTTTAAAATGACCATTAAGTCTTTTAGTCAGGAGGCGGAGCTAAATAAAGGAAACACACATTTTTTCCACATGCTCTCTATCACCATTCACTAGTTTAAATTTTTGTTGGGAGCCACTTCATCAAGATTGTGGATTGGAGATGGCAGCCATATAAAATCTATGAGAACCAATATATCTTCCACGCCACTTAGAAGGTCAATCTTGCTGTCAAAATCTACATTTTCCGGGTCAAGGAATCATCGAAAACTATTGAGAATGTCACTAGATGATTATTTGATCCAATAGATATGTTCATTTTGGCAGTGTATTTACGTAATTTCCAACTCATTAATATAGGTCATATACGGCAGTAGTTCTCAACCTTTTTGAGTCGCGACCCCCAATTTAACATGCATGTTGTCCGTGACCCCCGCTCACTGAACACAATCTCACATGCACAGTTCAGATCACCCAAAAAAGAAACAAAATGACCAAAAAAAGGAAACAAAATGACCAAAAAAAGGAAACAAAATGACCAAAAAAGACACAGATTGACCACAAAATGATCAGAAAAGAAACAAAATGACCAAAAAAGACACAGATTGACCACAAAATGATCAGAAAAGAAACAAAATGACCAAAAAAAGTCACAAAATGACCCAAAAAAGAAACAAAATAACCAAAAAAAACCCCACAAATAATAATAATAATTACCCCTTTCTCGTGGTCAGATTTTGGTAAAGTTTTAGTATGTTATTAAGGACATCTAATACTACAAAAAACAGCTGAGAATTCTTTTGTTAGGATTTTTTTAGGGTTAGGTGTTTTTTTTACCACATGTGCACCCGCTTAACAATAATCAGAGCTGGTAAATATGAATGATGACCTTCTTGTCCTGCAGGTGGCCACGCCCTCCGAGCCGGCCCCGCCCAGAGTCTCAGTCCTCTGGTGTCGCCGTCTGAGAGCGAGCTAGCGGCGCCGCTGTCTCCGCCCTCTTCCTCTGCTCTGGACGCTCTGGGTCCTCCCTCCTCCTCCTCCGCCACCCCGTCTGCTCCTCCACCCCTCAAAGACAACCCCAGCCTGGCCGAGTTCGTCCCCATGCTCACACAGGGCTGGGCCGAGATCTTCATACGGAGACCGTCTGGTACGCAAACCACATTTACACAGACACAGTGGCATTTAATTTAACTTAACCCTTTTTTATTTATTTTTTCTTAGGTTATCAAGTTTACTGATATACTGTGTGTTTTATGTGGTAATTATGTTTGATGTATGTTTGTGTCTTGTTTTAGTTTTGATGTGTTAAGGTTCTTGTTTATTATTGTGGTTTTATTTATTTATTTGGGTTGGTTTTGTGATTTTGTTCTTGTTTTTCTCTGTTTGTTCATTGGTGATTTGTGTTGTGTTTTTGTCTAAATTAATTAAAAAAAAAAAAAAAAAAAAAAAAAAAACACCGTGGCGGTTCTACACAGGGGCCTCCAGGGGCCACTGCCCCTGTAAAGAAGCCTTTGGCCCCTGCTGTGGCCCCTGTGTCAAATTAATAATAAAATGATCAATTTATAACGATGAACACTGGAACAATTCTTACCTAATTTTTGTTCAAACAATATCTCATTGTACACAAAAGGAACCCAGAATGTTACATTGTATAATAGTTGAATTGTGCAATAAAAGCACAAAGTGCATATATAAAAAAGATTATTCTCACTGCACTGCACTTTCAAAATAAATAAGTAATTGTGCACAAAAATGTGAAATGTAATTGTTGGTAATCTCATTGTTTCAATCAATATATTTATATCTTCCAAATATACTTAAATAAGATGTTTAACTAAGCTAAAATAAGGGTTTTGATTGCTTAGATATCCTCTTTGTCATTTTTAATGTGCCCCTCCTTGGCCCCCACAGTAAAATTAGTCTAGAAGCGCCACTGCAAAGACAACAAACGAACAAACTCTAATTCTCTGAGGATTGTTGGTTTGTTATTCAAAGCAATTTGGCAGTGTTTAATTTTAATTACCACAGCACCGTATCAGTTTACTACAAATTGGCACTAAGCAAGAACACAATGCCATGTGCTGTGATATTGATTTCTGAGCCGTCCTTGGTTTCAGTGCTGGTAGAAATGAAATGTTCTCTCTGGTTCATCTTCTATCTTGAGCACATTTCATTTTTGTGCAAGTTGATTTTCCTGCTGCTGGTAATGTGAGCGCTGCCAGGAGAAAAACTAAAAAACTAAATCTAAAAATCTTCGACACGCTAGGGGTGTGCCATATCGTATCGTTCATGATAATATCTGTATATTTTTTTTATGGTTAAAAAAAATGCATATCATGATATTGGCAACATTCCTACTTCTTGATGTAGTGGTTAAAGTTGTTTTAATCACAAAAAGCTACTTACTCTCTGTCGCTAAACACATGCAGCTTTCAAAATAAGAGCACGGTGTGTTAACAGAATCCACCACAGAACTTACAAGAAGACTGTCAAAATAAGATGCCTTAAATAAAACATAAAAGAACCTTTATTCTCCTTTACAAAATGTCATTAAAATATGCCCCCGAAACCCCTAAATAGATTTTTTTATTATTTGCTCATACATTTTTTTTTTTTATTTGGCAACTGTTGAGATTTGCACTTCACACTACATTTTAGATTTTTATTTATTCATACAGACTAAAAAAAAATCATATTTTCTATATCTTTTTAAGTATTTCGTAATATCGTCAAGAATATTTAACATGCATGTTGTCCGCGACCCCCGCTCACTGAACACAATCTCACACGCACAGTTCAGATCACCCAAAAAAGAAACAAAATGATCAGAAAAGAAACAAAATGACCAAAAAAAAGACACAAATTGAACAAAAAAGACATAAAATGACCCAAAAAAGAAACAAAAAAGAAACAAAATGATCCCAAAAAGAAACAAAATAACCAAAAAAAACCCACAAAATGACTTTAAAAAAAAGACACAAGATGACCAAAAAAGATACAAATTGACCACAAAATTTATTTATTATCGTCAAGAATATCGTTATCGCAAAAATAGCCTGAAATATCGTGATATTCTTTTAGGGCCATATCGCCCAGCCCTTCGACACGCTTTGGTTAACTTTCACGCCGTCTCTCGTCACAGGTAACACGAGCTGGCTGATGTGTCTGGAGAACCCTCCCAGTCCTTTCTCCTCCGAGCTGGGCAACATGCCCCTGCAGGAGCTCTCCACCGTCCTCATGGCCATGGAGGGCGTGAAGGAGCCTCCCAGCCAGACGGCCAGCGCTCCCGCCAGCACCGCCGCTCCTCCACCCGCCCCCGCCTCCGAACCGCTGACCCAGACACACAGCAGCATGGGGGGCAAGGCCAACCTGATCCAGCGCTCCAACACTGGTGAGTCACAGCCTGAAGGACACCAGAATATTTACCTGCAGGACAGAGAATCATAATGGACTAATGCAGGCATGTCCAAACTATTCCACAAAGGGCCGTGTGGCTGCAGGTTTTCATTTCAACCAAGCAAAAAGCACACAGTTTGACCAATCAGCTGTCTGAAGACTGAGATCAGTTGATTAACTGAGGCTCCGTTTACATGATGACGGTCTGAACAGAAGACCTAAAGTGGCGTCACGTCTTCACTTTTTATTCCTCGTTTAGACGAGCGTTTTCAGGAGGAAATCTGCTGCATACGGTGACGCAAAAGTGTGTGAATGTGATTGTATGCAGCCAGGCGGCATCACTTAAAGCCATAAGAGCATCTTTGGGCATGCAGAAGTTTTCACGCCACACATTTTCATCAGCTACTCCTTCCACAAAGTTCTCCTCCATCACTAGATCTCCCAGGTCTCGTTCACAGCCGTCTGGCTCGTTTTTGGCCATTTTGCATCTTTTTGTGGTCAATTTGTGTCTTTCTTTGGTTATTTTGCATCTTTTTCGGTCATTTAGTGTCTTTTTTGCCCATTTTGTGTCTCTTTTTTTGCTTGTTTTGCGTGTTTTTGTGGTCAATTTTTGTCTTTGGCCATTTTGTGTATTTTTTTTGTCATTTTGTGTCTTTTTTTGGCTATTTTGCATCTTTTTTTTGTCCATTTGTGTCTTTTTTGTCAATTTGTGTCTTTTTGTGGTCAATTTGTGTCTTTTTTTTATCATTTTGTGTCTTTTTGTTGCCATTACTCCTCCTTCCACAAAGTTCTCCTCCATCACTAGATCTCCCAGGTCTCGTTCACAGCCGTCTGGCTCCTCCCACCAATCGCTGCATCCAGAATGTGATGGAGGTAATTCCAGATCCTTCTCTGTTCACTAATACTATCTGTACATATCCTGGACATTTGGTGGAAAGACTCCTGTAAGTTTATTAGAGCTGCCAGAGCAGCTTGAAGGTCCCACCATGGAAATAATCCCACGTTTCTTTATTTCCTGTCCTGGAGCATGTATGTGACGTAAACACATACGTGACGTGAGCAGATCAGATCAGAGTTTTGTGTCTTGTCAGTGTAGACGACACGCTACGGAGGAGAGGATCTAACTTTTACACTTTGGAGGGTGGTTTCACATTTTGGCGTCTTTAAGCCCCCAAAACGCCGTCACCGTCTAAACGAAAGGCACTTCACATAAAATATTTTGTTGTTTTTACCCGCAAGCGTCCTGGTGTAAACGGGGCCTGAGTCCAGTCCGGTGTGCTGCTGCTTGGTTGGAAGGAAAACCTGCAGCCACGCGGCCCTTTGTGGAATAGTTTGGACATGCCTGGACTAATGAATGTAATGTTACGCATGAATGCATTCCTGCTGCCCGCCTGACTGCCTGGTTTTGGTCCTGTTTATCAGACTGAGCCAAATTGCCTGTAAATCCTTTTTTTGAAGCTGAAAGTGATCAATAGGCCAGTTTGGATGTGCTCAGGTCATTGATCGTCATGGTTACAGCTTGACATGCTTCCTGTTTATCAGTCAAATGTCTTTATTTTGCAGAAGCCTCCTGTTCAGTGATGCCCAGTGTCCTGTGTGTTGTTTTTTTTTAGAATTTTCTCTCTTCCTTTGGGGCTCTTCAGTTATTCATCTTCTTTTTATTTACATCATAAACTCATCTTTTTTTCTTCACTCTTGCTTTCCAGTTTTTTTTCTTCTTCTCACTGTCTTTGAGATTTTTCCCTTGTTCTTTATTTTCATGTTTTTTCATCCTCACCACCCTGCTGGTTTGTGATTGGCTGCGGTGCCCTGGTGCAGTGGGTGGCTCTCTCTGGTCTCTGGGTCTGGGCTCTGCCCCCCCAGGCCCTCCGGCCCCCGGCAGGTTGCACAGGAGCATTTCCTGGGCAGGTACCGTCCACATCATGTGTGCCCCCCAGCCCCCCCTCCCCCCCTCCAGAAAACTCCTGGTGTAGTGTATTTCTTCTCACTTGCACAATCCAGAGGTCTGCAGCATAAAGTAGAAGTGACATCTGATCATCACATCATCTTCATTCCATCTTCTTTCTTTCTTTTTTTTTTTTGTAATTTACTTTTTATTGGTTTTTGAAATGAACAAACAAACAATCAACATGAAGACCTATAGACAAATACAGAAAATATCAAAGAAAAAAGTAAAAGTGTACAAAAGGGGATTAGAAAACACCCAAAAATAAATGAATGAATAAATAAAATAAAATAAAAAGGGGAAAGGTACAAAGAAATAAAAGTATTCTGATCGTCCAATCTGAGATTACCTGAAATCTGGTTTTATGGTAGAGACATATGTAATCCATTTTTGCCAATTTTCAATAAATACCTCTTTTTGTGTTCTTAAATTGAAAGTAATTCTTTCCATTACAAAGATACTGTACACAATATCAATCATTCATCTGCACTAGGAGCCTCCCTCTGCAGACATTTCTTTGTTATTGATTTCTTACAGGCCACCAATAATATTCTAAGTAAATATTTATCTTTATTCCTCCACTCCAGTTCCTCTAGATCCACTAAATATAACACATTGAAACAAAAAGTTATTTTTGTTGAAAACACAGTCTCTCATTCCATCTTCTTTCTAACTCTTCTACCAAACTCTTGGCTTAAACAAAACTCAGAAACAAAAGGAGATCAGCACCCACAAACCAACAAAACAAACTAAGGTTTAACAAAGGGTGTCCAAACTCTTGGTGTTCTTTAATTAACAAAGTTGTAAACTACAAAATTAACAAAGTGTCCAAGATAACACAATGTCTGAAACCCCTCAGACAGTCAAACAATACTGCAGCACACACACACTAATACAATACTCCTAATTTAGGTGCAGCCTGTTGATTGACGACTTCTGATTGGCTGCCTCGCAGGAATCTCTGCCGCACCAATCACAGACGAGTAGAGGCAGTAGAACCAGGAAGTAGGCGGTCTCTCAGCTCCAGAAAGGTCCAACCAACTCCAGGCAACCTCACAGCTGAATTTACATAAATACAGAGTAATGCAGAGAAACAATACAATAAATAAAGAACGGCAGGCAGCCGTAACAACTGGAAGTTATTAATGTTGACGGAGGAAGTCATACATTATCTCTTACTTGCTATCAACTGTATGAGATCTATATGTTTCAACTTAACGCTTACCGTTTGAGGTTGGAGCTTCAAGAAAGTATCTTTAATCAGTTGACTTCTTGGAGTTTCTTTAAGGTACAACTGAACACTGAACAACATTTAAGGCAACCAAAATGTCACATTTAACTTTAATAAACCAAAACACACTGGAGTTCTAAAACTAAAACACAGCCAAGAATCGCCAACAAGTTTATGGCTAATTAAATGTAGCCACGCCCCTAAAGCACACCCTGCTTTATCGCCTATTTAACTCTGGATGTGATCTTAAGTTGCAAAATAAAGATCCTGCTGTATTGAAGAAGACTTGAAACTAGTGAATAAGACCATGAAATGTTTACTGAGATAAACATGAAACCAAGTGAGAAAAAAAGGGCCATATTCTCATAGACTTCTACAGTCATGGAAAAATTATTAGACCACCTTTTCTTGATAATTTTCATGCCTGGTACAACTAAAGGTACATTTGTTTGGATAAATATAATAACAACAAAAATAGCTGATAAGAGTTTAATTTTAGAGCTGATATCTAGACATTTTTTGTGGTTTTCTTGATAATAACCAAAATCATTATCAAGAAAACCATGGAAAATGTGTGTATTTCCCCAAAATATCAATCTATTCCTTAAATTCTAAGTGAGAGATGATGTTTTGGAGCTTCTTTGTCCATTTAGCATCTCTGCCACAGATCACTGAGTTATGCTAAAGACCTGCTGCTGTAAACTGGCAGATTGTGCAAGTGAAGGATTCAGAGTTTCTTCTATTAACCCGAGGAGGGAGGCTCCTGGTCCAGAGAGGCTGAAAACCTGCCTGCGCTTAGATCAATCAGTCCAATGACACTTAAAGATGGATCATGATTTATTTTTTCACTCCCTCCGTGATTTGTTTTTGTCTTCCTAATCATTTTCTCTAACTTGCTATCATGGAAATATACTCCCAGGTGGACTTTTTTTAACCTCTGACCCTCTGATGTTGTCAACAGGAAAGCCCAGACCTCACCTCACTGGTAGAGCAGTAGGACGAGCATTTTAGAGAGCCGAGTGTCAAAGAGACATGATAACATGGGCTTCTTCTTCTCTGAGTGTTAGCTGTTAGCTGTTAGCTGTTAGCTGAGAGATTAGGGCTGCAACTAACGACTATTTTAATAGTCGACTAGTCACCGACTGTTGAAACGATTAGTCGAAACGATTAGTCGACTAATCGGAATTAATTTTTTCTTAAATTTAGCATGGAGTTGCTTTAAATATGTGGCAAATGATAATAAACACAAGAAAGATGGGTACTTAAATGGAAAAAAGCATCTTTTATTCAACAATTCAGCTGCTGATTCATACAAAAAATAAATAAACCTCTGTCCATTTTTTCTGGACAGGAAAATGTGTTTTATAAAACTGTATTTCTGCTCCATCAAGTGGGTGGAACTGGTTCTGGGTTCTGGATGTAGTCTGGGTTGAACTGGGCTCACCTGTTGGAACCTCGTATCACAGACCAGCACCAGTACTGACCATAGACTGTATAAATATATATATATATATATATACTGACTCAGTGAGGAGCCTGTTGCTGCTGCACATCTGCTTCTTCTGCAGAAAGGCTCCATGCTGCTCTCTGCTTCAGACTGCATGCATTTAATCTAAAATACGTTCGTCAGACATAACGTTAAAGCTCTCTTTTAAAGTGAAAAAAAGCGCTTATAAACAAAACGTATCGGCTGAATGTTACTTGAATCTTACCGAGGCGAGTCAGACTCCGTTTGGTTCAACTGCCAAGGTTATAATAGTTTTGGATTTTTCATTAGTTTTAGTTTTAATTTCGTTGTGAATTTTTGTTTTCAAATTCAGTTAGTTTTAGTTAGTTTTTAGAGTGAGTTTTCTAGTTTTAGTTTAGTTTTTAGTTTTTGAAAATGCTTAGTTTTAGTTTAGTTTTTATTAGTTTTAGTGTTAGTTTTAGTTTTTTTGTAATGGGTATGTGCGTTTATTTCCTTTGGTTTATCATCTCAGCCCCAATAAGGTTATTAACTCTTACAGTTCTGGGTGTTTTGAATTTTGGTTCTAGTGTAAACATCCCAGTCTCAGTAAACATATTCACCATGTGTTGCATGTTGAAATAGAAACACTGAATTATGAATGAAAAAAGTTGACAAAGACGAAAACTAAGGACATTTCCACTATAATTTCAGTTAGTTTTAGTTAGTTTTGTAACCACACAATACAGTTTCAGTTAGTTATCGTTTTTGAACAAACTCTTGTTTTTATTTTTATTTCAGTTAACGAAAATGTTTTTTCAATTTTAGTTTTCGTTATTTTGTTAGTTTTCGTTAACTATAATAACCTTGGCAACTGCCCGACGTGCTTTCTATTTAAATGCTCGTGCATCACCGAGGTGCTGCAGTGATACGCAGGTCTGCTTTGCAAACCTTGCAAGTCATTTTTTATTGGCCGTATCCCGGCTGAAATGCTCCCAAACTTTCTAAGTTTTGGTACGTGTAGCTGTGTTGGACGCCGCAGAGATTGTAATGAAGTGAGATGCCTCACTCTGTTGGAAAAACACGTCTGGCGACAATAGTCGACAATGGAATTCGTTGTCGACTATTTCTATTTTATCGATTTTTGTCGAGGAATCGCTGCAGCCCTATGAGAGATACATTAACTTGGTCTGGGCTGCTGTTGCAGTAGCTGCAGTGTGTTTGGGCCGACATAACCAACAAACCAACCAAACAAACAGATGCATGGATACAATCAATAGATGAGCCAGTGATGATAGATGCTGCCTGCTGTATTGATCTGTCTCTGATCTCAGTTTGTAGGTTGGACTGACTGTACGTCATGATTTAATGTCTGTTCGTCTGCACCTTGTGTGTGTTTGGCCTGACTGCCTTGAAGTCTGTGTTGATCAATGTTGATACATCTGATTCTGTTTCATCTTACCAAATCATTATATGTACACTACTGGTCAAAAGTTTTAGAACACCCCAATTTTTCCAGTTTTTTATTGAAATTCAAGCAGTTCAAGTCAAATGAACAGCTTGAAAGGGTCCAAAGGTAAGTGGTGAACTGCCAGAGGTAAATAAAAAAAGGTAAGCTTAACCAAAACTGGAAAATAATGTACATTTCAGAATTATACAAGTAGGCCTTTTTCAGGGAACAAGAAATGGGTTAACAACTTAACTCTATGGAGTCTTGGGCTATTTTGTCCATTTTTGAATTCTTTCCATGTCTTTGTAAGTCATTTTGTGTCTTTTTTTGGTCATTTTGTGTCTTTTTTTTAGTCATTTTGTGTCTTTTGGTGTCTTTTTTTGTCATTTTGTGTCTTTTTTTGGTCATTTTGTGTCTTTTTTTAGTCATTTTGTGTCTTTTTTTGTTCATTTTGTGTCTTTTTTTAGTCATTTTGTGTCTTTTGGTGTCTTTTTGTCATTTTGTGTCTTTTTTTGTCATTTTGTGTCTTTTTCTAGTCATTTTGTGTCTTTTGGTGTCTTTTTTTGTCATTTTGTGTCTTTTTTTGGTCATTTTGTGTCTTTTTTTAGTCATTTTGTGTCTTTTGGTGTCTCTTTTTGGTCATTTTGTGTCTTTTTTTGTCATTTTGTCTTTTGGTGTCTTTTTTTTGTCATTTTGTGTCTTTTTTTGGTCATTTTGTGTCCTTTTTAAGTCATTTTGTGTCTTTTTTGGGTCATTTTGTTTCTTTTTTTTTGTCATTTTGTGTCTTTTTTTGTCATTTTGTGTCTTTTTTTAGTCCTTTAGTCCAACATAAAATGTGATTTTGAATCTTTTTTTTTACTTTCAAAACACTATCATGCTCAATAAAGAATTTTAAATGTTGCAAATGTGCATTAATTTCAGAGTACACTGAGACATTAAACTGCATCATTTTCAATTAAATTCTGGAAAAGTTGGTGTGTTCTAAAACTTTTGACCAGTAGTGTACCTCACTAGATTGACAGAGAATGTGTGTGAGGTGTCAGAATGACGACTGACAGCTGATGAAATCATTGTGTGTTGTGGGAGTCTTGTTTCCCTGAGACTAACGGTGGACGACACTGTGTCCATCATCTATAACCTCCATGTCTGCTGCTGTGTCCTGCTGTAGACTCCGTGGTGGTGCTGGAGGAGGGGTCAGGGGTCACCACAGCACAAACCCCGTCTGATTGGTTGGAGAGCGAAGAGTTTGAGCCGATGCCCTCTGACCCCATCTTCATGTCTGCAGACAAGTTCACAAAGACCCCGCCGCCTGGAACACTCAGCAGGGTAGGATGTCTTTTAACACAAAATCTTGCAACTTACGCCAATTTACAGCGATGATGCAAAACATAGTCTAGACGGATTTCAGAATAAAGGCCTCTTATAAGAAGTGAGGAGCATTTATGGGTACAAGTCAGGAACCGGCCTACCTTACATATCTCAAGGGTGCTGAGTCCAAAAATAATGGTTCCCAAGAGAAATTTTGAGTTTTTGACCTTCTAATTTGTATTTAAGTAAGTAGGCAATCAAGATGAGGAAATTAAGTTTCTGGATCTATAGTCTAGGGTCAGAGCAAGCTAGGGGTGTGCCATATCGTATCGTTCACGATAATATCGTTGTTTTTTTTTTACGGTTAAAAAAAATGCATATCATGATATTGGCAACGTTCCTACTTCTTGATGTAGTGGCGTAAGGCTAACAATTAAAGTTGTTTTAATCACAAAAAGCTACTTACTCCCTGTGGCTAAACACATGCAGCTTTCAAAATAAGAGCACAGTGTGTTAACAGAATCCACCACAGAACTTACAAGAAGACTGTCAAAATAAAATGCCTGAAATAAAACATACAAGAACCTTTATTCTTCTTTACAATATTTCATTAAAATATGCCCCCAGAACCCCTAAATGGTTATTTTTATTATTTGCTCATACTCAAGAGTAATTTTTTTTTATTTGGCAACTGTTGAGATTTACACTTCACACTACATGTTAGATTTTTAATTATTCATACAGACTAAAAAAAAAATCATATTTTCTATATCTTTTTAAGTATTTCCTAATATCGTGAAGAATATCGTCATCGCAAAAATAGCCTGAAATATCGTGATATTCTTTCAGGGCCATATCGCCCAGCCCTAGAGCAAGGATATAGTGGAGGCTCAGTGTCTTTTTTATGTATATATGTATATGCAAAATACCAACTGGAACATTTAAAAGTAATATTGATTGAATATTTATGTCGGCCTTAAAAAATTACACAAATAATGCTTAATTTCACCTTAAAAGTTGATATTTTGCATATATATAAATATACATAAAAAAGGCACTGAGCCTCCACTATATCCTTGCTCTGACCCTAGACTATAGATCCAGAAACTTAATTTCCTCATCTCTGATTTCCTACTTACAAAAAAACTAAGGGGAAAATGGTCCAACAACTGTGCAAGATGGGCAATTTGGCCGCCATATTGATATGCAAATGAGTCAAAAACTCAAAATTTCACTTGGGAACCATTTTTTTTGGATTCAGCACCCTTGAGATATGTAAGGTAGGCCGGTTCCTGACTTGTACCCATAAATGCTCCTCACTTTTACTTTTTGTACCATTCCGTCTAGACTAACAGCATGCAGCATGCTGCATCAAGGTAAACAACAAGAAACATTCACATCACTGCTGTTTACTGGCCGTACTATCTGTTAACACAAGCTGGGAGAAAGATGAAAGGCAGCATCTGTACCACCTGTTGTTCTTCATTATCAGCTGATTAGAGATTCAGAGCCAACTGGAGCACAGCCAGCCTTTTTATTAGGCACCTGAAGTCTCAGTGAAATGGAATTTGGAGCACCTTGAGCTTCTGTTCTGTCATATTCCCAGTAAAATCAATATTTCAGCCGTGTGCAGCTACAAGAAAAGATTGAAAGAACAATTCTTTGCATTTGATTGGACTTTTAAAATGTGGGCCGGCTGAGAAATCAGTGTGGGACTCACACACCTGTTGTTAGATCAGGACAAGGACAAGGACGAAGGAGAGAAGAATGGATTTGACGTCAGACACATTGTTTGGTGTTTTCTCCATTGAAACACACATCTCTTCTCTTCTTATCTCTTCCCTCATGACTCTGTTTGCTTCTAGGAGCCACATAGTGAAGTTTTATATGAGCGATGTGCTTGGATAGTTACAAAAATGAATCTAATCAAAGACTTTAGGCGGTCAGCCCTAGTGCAGGATGAGTCACAGGAATAGAAAAGAGAAAAGGATTGTAATGTCAAAATACTCCCATTCTGATTTTCTTTACATATTTGGAAAATAACACATTGATAAGGATTAAAACGGGTAAAATGTATTTTTATTTCACTGGGTTTTTTTTTTTTTTACTCAGTTTTTATTTAAGTTTCATTCACAATCGTGTACAGAATCATATTCAACATATCTGCTGTTTCATACACATGGTAACACTTATGGTACATCAAAAAAAATACAGAGACTATAATGACAAAGGAAAATATAAATTAAAATGGAATAAAATAAATAAAATTATATCAGTAAACCCATAGCGGGGCACCACCTTTTAGTGAATATATGTTTTTGAAGTTTTAAGGAGTATGTTATTTGTTCCATTTGATATATTTCCTTTATTTTTTCAGACCACATACTATATGTTGGGGCTTCAACCACCTTACTGTAATGCATTTAATTGCTGTTGCTAGTAATATCTGTAAGAGATATTTTTTGGCTCTTCCTTCAATGCCTTTTGGTAATAGACCTAGTAGGGCCACCATTGGATCCATAGTAATATTTCCGCCAAATATTTTATTAACTGTTTCAAACACTTCCTTCCAGAATGCTTTCAGTTTTGGGCATATAGCCATAGTATGTGGGTCTGATTGCCACAGTTTCTCCAACACTTATTTGAATGCGTAGTGCTAAATTTAGCTGTAATTTCAGGTGTCCGAAAGAACCTCATGACCACCTTCCATTTAAATTCTCTCCATACATTTGAATTAGTTACCAAATGTACTTCAGTACAAATTTATGTCACTGGGTTTTTAAAAATGATTCTCTGGTTTATTTCATGTTTTAACAGGTGTGGTCCTTTAGTTTCTCTGTGTTGCTTTAAAACTGTAATTTCTCCCTCAGTCGTCCTCCACCTCCAGTCAAGACGATGAGAAGTCGACGCTGGAGGAAGTGAGCGAGGGAGCGATTCCCATCGATCAGCCCACCATGGGGCCCTCCACCCCGGGCAGCCAGGGGCCAGAACTTCCCTTCCAGACCCAAACTCAGTCCCAGGGCCACGGACTCAACAAGTCCAGCTCGTCCCCGGAGCTCCAAACTTTACCCGAAGCCTTCTCCAAGGCCGCCATGGAGTCTGAGGCTGCACCAGGAGACACATCGCTACCCAAAGCTCCTCCAGACAGCAAGCCTCCACCCCAGCAGCCTCCTGTGGAGAAAGATAAGGTGGAGGGGAGCTCAGGAGGGGACGCTAACGCTAACGCTAACGCCCCGGGGGGTCCGAGTCAGGGGTCTGAAGGCCCGGCTGTGGTGTCCTCTCAGACTGGAGGAGCCAGGATGAGGTTGGAGTTCCCAGCAGCAGCGGTGCAACCCGGACCCATCTCCCCCAGCGGAGGCCACCGGCCCCGGGGCCACACCATCTCCGTGTCGGCCCCCTCCTCCAGGAGGGAGAGGAGGACGGACAGGGACTCGTACCACAGTAGACCAGGACCCAGCACCACGGAGAAGATCTCTGGACTCAGCCCCAGGTACTCAGCTGCTGCCACAACAAACTGCTGACGTCTGTTTCTGGCAAAAAAGTCGCACCCTGATAATAAGTATTCACTTTTTACAACCTTGGATTAAAAGCTGGTTTTTATTTCTTCTCCAGCTTTGTCTTCCTGCAGCTGTACCATTCTCCTTTCTTTGGGAACGAAGCCAACAAGCCGCTGCTGCTGCCCAAAACTCAGGTTTGAGTTTATTTATTTAAAACAGGGACAATACATAGTAACCCATTGAGGCCTAAAACGCCTGTAAAACCTCTGGGCGATTTTAAAATCAGCCCCTAAAACCTGAAGTTTCTCTAGAAATTCAACAGAAGTGTCAACGCTTCTACTAAATAATAGATTTTTCAGCCTCTGTAGCAGATAGAAATGAAATTCAAAAAGTATTTGAGAGCTTATACAAATACTACAAAACGACGTATCCGCTTTCCAGGCTTCAATGGGTTAATGAACATATACATGTAAATATGCAAGATTATAGCCAACAGCTAATTTCCATCTTTAGTCCCTTTGGCAGGTTGATGTCAATACCATAACAATAATAACAATAAAATCAATAAAACAACGATAACAACAAGTTGGCAGTTGGCCTTCATGGCCAGAATGAGCCGGAGGAGAGAAAACGTGTCCTTGAGCAAAATAGAACAGAAAAGAAAAAGAGAAGCAAGAACAATGAAAAGTATAGTGGATCATGGAACATACAGGCCAGGGGTCAGGGGTCAAGGGTCAGGGGACCAAAAGTATTTCACTAGTGTTAAACGCTACGTTTATTATATCAAAGGGTTGATTAAAGTGCAGAGTGCTGAAGTGTTAAAGTGTTAGCTGACTGGCTGACCTGGAATCTGCTCAAGTGGTTTTTACACACACACACACACACACACACACACACACACACACACACACACACACACACACACATACACACACACATTCTTGTACTTCTATCTTTGTGAGGACCCTCATTGTAATAGTAAATTCCCTTGCAAGGTTATAATAGTTTTGGATTTTTCATTAGTTTTTTTGTTTTCAAATTCAGTTAGTTTTAATGAGATTTTAGAGTGAGTTTGCTAGTTTTAGTTTAGTCTTAGTCTTAGTTGTAGTTTTTTGTAATGGGGGTTTTGTTGGGTGGGAGATTAAAAGAGGTCACAGTAAATTTAGCCTTTATTTCCTTTGTCTGATCCATCTTCATTATGTATGAAAAAAGGTGACAAAGATGAAAACGAAGGACATTTTCACTATAATTTTAGTTAGTTTTGTAACCACACAATACAGTTTCAGTTAATTATCATTATCATGTAACCTTTAACCCTTAAAACAAAGTCTGAAATCTAAAAAAAAGCCTGTAAAGAAGTGAGGACCGGCCGAAATGTCCTCACTTTGCAAAAATGCCCTCACTATGTTGGTTAAAAACGTGTTCTGGTCCTCACTATGTAGGAAGTACAAGAACACACACACACACACATAGAAGTGGAGGTAGCCAATGCCATCCATTGTTTTGTGGACTACAGTTTTAAAGCACGAGTTCTCTGCAGTGACCATGTTTGGATGAGATGGTGGAACTGGGGAGGTTGCCCAGGTTACCAGCCCAGCTAATGCTAGCACTAGCTAGCTAATGCTAGCACTAGCTAGCTAATGCACTAGCTAGCTAGTTTGGTTAGCAAGGTGAGAGTTATGGGCATCGGCAAATGAAACATTTTCGAAAATGTTATGATAAGCTCTCATAAACTGATATGGCTCTATGGAGTCGCCCCCTGCTGACCCTTAAACAGAATGCAGGTTTGAGTCATTTCTGAGCTGATGCTGCTGCTTGTTGACACTGTTTATTCTCCTCTGGTGCAGGTGATTGACCGGGCGGTGAAGGTCCTGGACCAGATGCCTCCTTATGACACCCATAAGATTGGCGTGGTGTTCGTAGGAGCGAGTCAGGTGAGGTCACAGAAACATTGACTTTTACCAAATTGGATATTTCTGTCCCATAATTCCCGTCCTCTCCTTCTCACACCGTCACCCTCTCCTCTCTGCTCAGGTTAACAACGAGGTCGCCATCCTGTCCAACGAGTACGGCTCCAACCGCTACGCTGCCTTCCTGACCGGCCTCGGCAAACTAATCCACCTGAAGGACTGTGACCCCGACCAGATATTTCTGGGAGGGCTGGACCAGTACGGAGACGACGGAGAGTTCACCTACTGCTGGCACGATGACATCATGCAGGGTGAGAAATCACATTTATGCAAATAATTTCCTTTCCCCAGCCAGTTTGCTTGTTATTAATGAAGTCCTGTTTCTGCAGCTATCTTCCACATCGCCACTCTGATGCCAAACAAGGAGAGCGACAAGGGTTGCTGCAACAAGAAGCGCCACATCGGCAACGACTTCGTCATGGTGGTGTACAACGACTCTGGAGAGGAGTACAAACTGGGAACCATTAAGGTACATCAACATACAGTACAGGCCAAAAGTTTTAGAACACCCCAATTTTTCCAGTTTTTTCTTGAAATTCAAGCAGTTCAAGTCAAATGAACAGCTTGAAAGGGTCCAAAGGTAAGTGGTGAACTGCCAGAGGTAAATAAAAAAAGGTAAGCTTAACCAAAACTGAAAGATAATGTACATTTCAGAATTATACAAGTAGGCCTTTTTCAGGGACCAAGAAATGGGTTAACAACTTAACTCTATGGAGTCTTGGGCTATTTTGTCCATTTTTGAATTCTTTTCATGTCTTTGTAAGTCATTTTGTGTCTTTTTTTGGTCATTTTATGTCTTTTTTGGTCATTTTGTGTCTTTTTTTAGTCATTTTGTGTCTTTTGGTGTCTTTTTTTGTCATTTTGTGTCTTTTTTTGGTCAATTTGTGTCTTTTTTTAGTCCTTTAGTCCAACATAAAATGTGATTTTGAATCTTTTTTTTTGCTTTCAAAACACTATCATGCTCAATAAAGAATTTTAAATGTTGCAAATGTGCATTCATTTCAGAGTACACTGAGACATTAAACTGCATAATTTTCAATTAAATTCTGGAAAAGTTGGTGTGTTCTAAAACTTTTGACCGGTACTGTACATTCCTGATATCTGCAGAATGTGTGTTGAACTTCTATTCTAAACTTTATTTTCTCCTCTCCCATTAGGGTCAGTTCAACTTTGTAGAAGTCATTATAAAACCTCTGGATTATGAATGTAACCTGGTCACTCTTCAGTGCCGCAAAGGTGAGCCGCTCCCTGCTCCGTCTCTGCTCTCCGTGTTTTGTTTTTCTTTACTCATACGATCTGCAGCATCTTTTGAAGTTTTTAAATCCTCCTTAAAAACACACTTTTTCTCCCTGGCTTTTAATCAAGTTTAAGTGGACATCTTGCAAAAACAAAATATTATTCAAATTTTTAATTTATCTTATTCTATTGTTGCACTGTGTTTATGTATTTTAGTTTTTACCGTATTTCCTACAACTGTGATATCTGTACAGCACTTTGGTCAACCCCGGTTGTTTTAAATGTGCTTTATAAATAAAGTTTGACTTGACTTTACTCCTTCTCTCTCTCTCTTTCAGACCTGGAGGGGTTAGTTGACACAACTGTGGCCAAAATCGTGTCAGACCGCAACCTTCCACTCTTAGTCAGACAAATGGCTCTGCATGCAAATGTAAGTTTAGCCTGTTATCTCCTGTTCTCACTCCCAGTCACACCTCCAGCCACATATTCACATATTCACCCACTGTGTCCCTGCAGATGGCCTCTCTGGTGCACCAGTACCGAGCCAACCCCTCTGATGCTTACGCCTCTAAGTGGCTGGCCAGATTAAGGCACATTAAGAGGATCAGAACGCGGGTAAGGAAACAAACAAACAACAAAGAAGAGCTTCTAATTCAACACTGGCACTGTTTTTACCTGAAGGCCCTGAAGTGGTCCTGAATGAGGCTCTTAGACTCAGTCAGTCAATGTGTTACTGCAGTAGGTGGCGGTTGGCGCGCCTCCAGTCAGGAGAATCAGCCCAACTGACACTGAAGCTTAACAATGTTCTGCTGTTAATGCAGGCTGCAGCTTAATATGTTTTAGACGCTTAAAAAATCTATATCGGTTTAAGTGAATGTTATATTTAGAATATTTTCACTGCTTTACCTTGCTGTCAGACAGCCCTTCCCAACGTGGAACTGAAACCAATATCTATGCTGTCGTAAAAACCATCAGACTACTTTAACAAAAACTTTCTAAAACAAGCATTTCTACGGTGGCCCTGAGAGCTCACAGCGCTGCAACGGAAGAAAACACATGCAAATACACAAAACACAAGAAAACTGAGAAAACATCTTCATCAATTTGACCACAACACAACAGAAGTGTTTCCAGAGGACACTTAAAAGTGATGCACACGTCTGGACACGCTTGTGATATTATCACGTTATTTCAAGATAATTATAATTTGCCGTTATAACGTTGTAACTGGTGTTGTAACTGGTGTGACTCTGGTGTTTTAGAAACACCAGAGTCACATAATAACAGTCAAACTAACCAACTGAGGCAGCAGTGAACCAGCAACACCTGAGTTCTGTCAGGTAAAATTACCTTTTGTTCAAGGAGTCTGATGCTCTGACAAGAGCATAGAATAAGATAAGATACACTTTATTGTCCTTGGAAGGAAATTTGAATGGTTTCAGTTAGGGGTGTGCCCTATCGTATCGTTCACAATAATATCGGTATTTTTTTTTTTATGGTTAAAAAAAATGCATATCATGATATTGTCAACGTTCCTACTTCTTGATGTAGTGGTTAAAGTTGTTTTAATCACAAAAAGCTACTTACTCCCTGTCGCTAAACACATGCAGCTTTCAAAATAAGAGCACAGTGTGTTAACAGAATCCACCACAGAATTTACAGGAAGACTGTCAAAATAAGATGCCTTAAATAAAACTTTATTCTCCTTTACAAAATGCCATTAAAATATGCCCCCGGAACCCCTAAATGGTTATTTTTATTATTTATTTTACTCAAGAGTCAAGAGTACATTTTTTTATATTTGGCAACTGGTGAGATTTCCACTTCAAACTACATTTGTAATTATTTATACGGACTAAAAAAATTGTTTTTACTTTTTAAGTATTTCCTAATATCGTCAAGAATATCGTTATCGCAAAAATAGCCTGAAATATCGTGATATTCTTTTAGGGCCATATCGCCCAGCCCTAGTTTCAGTTCCCCCCGTGTAATCTTACACAGGGCTGTCCGATGGCAAGATAAAGTGGTGAAAATATTCCAAGTATAGCACACCCTAAACTGATATTGATATTTTTATGTGGCTAAAACAAATCGTCCCCAGCAGCACATTGCTTAGATTCAATGTGGATCCACCTGCCTGGTTCTCCAAACTAGACTCATACAGCACCACTTCAATAAATCTGAGCTATCCCTTAACTGTTTTTTGTTTTTTTTAAATGTCATGTGATCTTGTGGTCTCTCTGCTCTGGTTCAGGCTCAGGAAGACATCCAGTCCCGGTCGACGCCGGGCATCTCTCTGACCCAGGGACACACTCAGCAGAACAAGTCCTTCCAGCAGAGCACTCAGGCACAAAACCCAGAAGCCTCCGGCCAGAGGAAGAGACTCGTCTCTACAGTGGATGACTTCACTGATTTTGTTTGATTACATTTCTTGTCCTGGCACACACACACACACACACACACACACACACACACACACATACATACATACATACATGTCTTTAATAGTTGTGAGGACCACCACTTCCCCTAGCCCAACACACACATTTCAGGGTTTACCATCTCTGTTAGGACCTTCCCTGAAATTCATACAGATGATTAATTAAGGCCTTTAGAGTCTATCCTAGCATTTTCTTTGTGAGGACTGGAAAAAATGTCCTCACAACTACAAATGTCCTCACAATGTTGGTATTCTGCCATGGGTTGGTCCTCACAACTATATGAAGACAAACACACACACACACACACACACACACACACACACACACACACACACACCTGGGGGAGTTTACTTTCATTTCTCTGTGTGGAAGAATTCAGGACACACTGATTTTGACTTCAACCAATTGGGACTTTGTATTGGAGATCCTCTAAGCTTCATGGTATCATAAAAGCTTATTTTGTGATGAAGTATTGATATGTGAAGACAGTAATTTCTGCATATTTTTCAAGATGCTAACGCTTTGCACTTTCTAGGTCTAATCATGATGTTTCTGACGTGCAACATGAGACGAGTAAAGCTGTACAGAACACTATGTTTGAGAGCAGGCTGGGTGTGTTTGTGAGCAAATATGTGTGTGGAATAAAAAAAAGCGAACGTGGAAAAAGTTTTGTTTGAAATTTGGATCTGTGAGTGCTTGGTTGCAGACCAACTGTCACATTTTTTTTTGATTTAGTGTTTAGTGAAACCAAAACAAGGTTATAATAGTTTTGGATTTTTCATTAGTTTTAGTTTTAATTTCGTTGTCATTTTTTGCTTTCAAATTCAGTTAGTTTTAGTTAGTTTTTAGAGTGAGTTTGCTAGTTTTGATTAGTTTTATTTTTTGAAAATGCTTAGTTTTAGTTTAGATTTTATTAGTTTTAGTGTTAGTTTTAGTGTTTTGTAATGGGGTATTTGTTGGGTGCCTGATTCAAAAAGGTCACAATAAATGTTTCCTTTATTTCCTTTGTCTGATCCATCTCAGCCCCAATAAGTTTATTAAGTCATAAAACCAGATAGATGAAATAGATTTCATATCAACCAAAAAGGTTTACGTATGAAAAAAGTTGACAAAGACGAAAACTAAGGACATTTTCACTATAATTTTAGTTAGTTTTAGTTAGTTTTGTAACCACACAATACAGTTCCAGTTAGTTATCGTTTTTTATAAACTCATTTTTATTTTTATTTCAGTTAACGAAAATGTGTTTTCAATTCTAGTTTTCGTTATTTCGTTAGTTTTCGTTAACTATAATAACCTTGAACCAAAACCATTTCATTATGCACAGTTCAGCTGTCAAACTCTTTATTCGACTTTGTCAAGTGCAAAAGCAGGAGAAGTGCTACAAAAAAATACAGATATGAGATACAAAGAAGAGCATAGACGAATGTTTTCAAAGACAAACCATTTTAAAAACAAAATGCATCGTACAAAACACAAAGAGACGAGACTAGAAAGGCTTTGGCACCATCTTGTTCCACACTGGACACAAAGAGAGAGAATAAGTGGAGGCGTTGACTGCTGAGCTTCCTGTGGTTTCTATATTATCTTGCATATTGTGGACAAAGAGTTATATTAAATACATTGATAGCTTTGGCTGTAGTGCTTCAGTTAGATTGGAGAAATGTAAAACTTTGGGGGTTGCAACACCAGTGCTTGACCTAATGCATATGCCACTGCAGCACATAAACAATACTGATCATGAAAAGCAAAAATATATACACCAAAAGCACCAAAATATACACAAATGTACACACACAGATGAAGCAGGGTCTTTTTCCTTTCTTTTCAATAGAGCCTGGAAGATATAATGCAACTTACTGCGTAGGAAAAAAAGTTGAGATTATGTTTTAAAGTAAAATTATTAAGGGTGTTAGCATTTAGCTTGCTAATGCTAGCGTTTGATCCTTGACAAATCCCCGTTTAAACAGGGTGCCGACACATAATAACTCCCCAGAGAAGAACAAAGATGACTGGCGTGATTTAACCACAATATATATCATTTCCTTAGATTATTGAAAGCACCTATTTAGCCCCCAGTTTTGGTTTTCCTGGTTCTCTTTCCAGGTTATGGGGGGAAAAGGTGGGTTCCCTGAGATCTGCCCACTGTACACAGGAAGTACTTATGGTACTCCAAATGAAGACATTAAAAACAGAAAGATTAACAACAAAACTACCAAAAGCAAACAAACAAAAAAAAAGTACAAACACAACTACTAGCTGTGGCTTCAACACCTTTGATAATACTTACTAGGATGTTTCTATAATGTGTTAAGATATGAAATGAAAACTTGACACGAGAGTTAAATATGGCATCAGCTCCGTTAGAAAGAAATAAAGTGCTAAGTACAAAATGAATGATTGAATTACTTGGCATGGTAAAAGTCAGGATGCATACATAAGCTTTGGCAACGTTTATAGTTCAGATACAGTATGAGTGAAGCTTTCTATCGTCTGGACACCAAGCTTATTATTATTTACTCCACAACTCATCCAAAAATAATAAAAAAAACAATCTACATCAGAACAAAAGTGCTTTTAAATCACAACCATATTGAACACAACATACTGAAATGAGACTGGGAGTCATTATAGCTTTATGATGGGAGAACTTGTGTAAATGTTCAGTACTGAATTACCTTATAATAATAATAATATTATATAATAATAATAATACTTCCTGCTTCCTCAATTAATCTCCACTGAGCATCACATCTTATCCTTATTATCTGTGTTATCCCTCTTCTCTAGGGTTGGTGACTGGATCAATATATCAGATATTGAATGATCGGGAGAATATATTGGCTATTGCATGACTGGACAAATTAATTATTGGGTGATTAGACAAATAAATGTATTATTGGGCAATTAAATTAGCCGATTGGAATAAAATATATCAGTTATCAATCGACTGAAAAATCTATATTTGCTGTCGTGTGACTAGATGAATATTTGACCTACTGAGCAATTTAGTCCAATATATTGGTTATTCTGCAATAAAATATATGTTCATTTTATTATTATTATTATACGTCATTGAGCAAGGCTAGTGGATGAATACAGTCATGGAAAAAATGATAAGACCACCCGTGTTTTCTTCACTTTATTGTTCATTTTAATGCCTGGTTCATCTGTTTGGACAGATTTAATGATAATAACAAAAATAGCTTAATATAGTGTAATTTAAGAGCTGATATCTAGACATTTTCCATGTTTTTATGGAAGTTATTATCAAGAAAACCATGGAAAATGGCTAGATCTCAGCTCTTAAACTCTTATGAGCAAAAATAGCTTAATAGAGTGTAATTTAAGAGCTGATATCTAGACATTTTCCATGGTTTTCTTGATAATGATTTTAGTTATTATCAAGAAAACCATGTTAAATGTCTAGATATCAGCTCTTAAATTAAACTCTTATGAGCTATTTTTGTTGTTATCATTATATTTGTCCAAACAGATGTTCCTTTAGTTGTACCAGACATTAAAATGAACAAGAAACTGAAGAAAAATGGTGGTCTAATACATTTTTCCATGACTGTATATCATGTTAAGGGGCGATTGGCAGATCTTTCAGCCATCTTTCAGCATGTTTTTTTGGGGTGATTTTTTTAAATGTATTCTGCCGGAAACAGACACCTGCTGATTATTTTGTCCTGAATGTTTCCGGTTAGAGACTTGTAACCCATCACTCAACCCTTAAACACTTCTGCTCTACTTTGTTCTGTGCTACTAAAACTTCCTGCTCCTCCATATTGTTCCTTCTCGTGGCTTTCCTTTTTTCTTTGTACTCTTTTTTCCCGTACATCTCCAGTATGGAGGGGACGGTTATATTGGACCCTGAAGAGCTGGTTGCTGGGACCCCAACAACCTTGTTAGTGTGTGTGTGTGTGTGTGTGTGTGTGTGTGTGTGTGTGTGTGTGTGTGTTCTTGTACTTCCTACATAGTGAGGACTGGAACACGTTTTTAACCAACAGAGTGAGGACATTTTTGCAAAGTGAGGACATTTTGGCCGGTCCCCTCAAAAATGAGAGTTTAAAAAATTAACTGAAACTGTATTTTGTGGTTACAAAACGAACTAAAACTAACTAAAATTATAGTGAAAATGTCCTTCGTTTTCATCTTTGTCAACTTTTTGAAGATCCATAAGACAAAGGAAACAAAGGGAAAATTTACTGTGACCTCTTTTAATCTCCCGCCCAACAAATAAAACCCCATTACAAAAAACTACAACTAATAAAAACTAAACTAAAACTAATCATTTCAAAAAAATAAATACTAAACTAAAACTAGCAAACCCACTATAAAAACTAAGTAAAACTAACTGAATTTGAAACAAAAATTCACAACAAAATTAAAACTTTTAACCTTGCAAGGGAATTTACTATTACAATGAGGGCCCTCACAAAGATAGAAGTACAAGAATGTGTGTGTGTGTGTGTGTGTGTGTGTGTGTGTGTTCTTGTACTTCCTACATAGTGAGGACCGGAACACGTTTTTAACCAACAGAGTGGGGACATTTTGGCCGGTCCTCTCAAAAATGAGAGTTTTCAAAATTAACTGAAACTGTATTGTGTGGTTACAAAACGAACTAAAACGAACTAAAATTATAGTGAAAATGTCCTTCGTTTTCATCTTTGTCAACTTTTTTTGAAGATCCATAAGACAAAGGAAACAAAGGGAAAATTTACTGTGACCTCTTTTAATCTCCCACCCAAACAAAAAAAACTACAACTAATAAAAACTAATAATTTCAAAAAAATAAATACTAAACTAAAACTAGCAAACCCACTATAAAAACTAATTAAAACGAACTGAATTTGAAACAAAAATTCACAACAAAATTAAAACTTTTAACCTTGCAAGGGAATTTACTATTACAATGAGGGCCCTCACAAAGATAGAAGTACAAGAATGTGTGTGTGTGTGTGTGTGTGTGTGTGCTGTATTTTGTTTCCCTTTGTACCTCAGTGGGCTGAAGTGTACGGCACATTACAATTAGCGTGTCCGTGCATACAGTGTTATTTCTATGCATGTGTATACCTGCATGTGCGTATATCTGTGTGTGCCTGCATGCAAATTTGGGTTCATTATAACACGACTATCTTCAAACAGGCCACAAGTACCCATGGTGACCGAAATATACAATACAAAAAATATGTAGACAGACAAACATAACTGAGAAATCAACACGATTTTCTGAGATACACAAAACAAAAAGACTGATAGCATCCATGGTGTGCTTTCAGCTGGTTAGATCCTCAGGAGAGCACGATCATGTGCTCCTGTCGACGACGCCACGCCACCGCCAGGGTCACGGGGTCAGTTTTAGTCCGGGGGGACGGGGAGGAGGATTACTTCCTGGTTTCAATGTTGACCTCTACTTCGCTGACTAAACCAGCTCAGTGATCATGTGGTGACCTGCACCTTGTTACTGAAACACTCAACACTTCTAATAAACCTGCTCAGTCTGATTTATTATCTTCATCTCTCTTTAGACTGATTCTCCTACTTTCTTATCAAGACTTTCAGGTTTAGAGAGTCACCGAGGGGACAAAACCTGCTGCCCCCTCCTCCTCTCACCTTTAGCCCAAACATTTATCTTTGCTCCACCTCTAACTCCTCCGTGTCCTCATGATTTGGGGTGTCCCGGGCCGTGCCGGTCCAGGTTTGGGTGCACCTTGTTTTTGAGCGGTGGGGGTTTGCGTTTCCTCTTGCGAGTAGGAATGGTGGTGGTGTGAGCCGGGTGGTTGAAGAGGCTGGAGGAGGCCAGCGCCTCCCTCTCGGTGGGAGGCTCCCAGTCCCGGCTGCTGGGAGGAGTCGGGGCGGGGGTGGAGGGTAAGGAAGGAGTAGCTGCAGGAGTAGATGGAGGAGCAGAGGGGGTTTTGGTCGTGGGGACGTGTGAAGGAGGAGAGTTTGCTGCTGAGGAGGAGGTGTCTGTGAGAGGAGGTGGAGGAGGAGCAGTGACTGAAGCTTTGATAGATGACGGAGGAGGAGCAGGCGTGTGTGTAGCTGAAGCTGGTCTGGCCTTTAAAAAGGGGACCGGTGTGGCTACGGGAGTCTTTCTGTTCCCGCATTCCTTAGGAAGTTCACTTTTATCCGTCTTTCTCCCCTTTTTGCTCCCTTTGTGTTTTTCTTTCCCGCTCTTCCGTTCCTCCTCGCTGCTCCTCCCCCTCGGCCCCGCCTCCCTCCTCCCTCCTCCTCTCTCCCTCGCTCTGCGCCTCCTCTTCCTCTGGTTGCGCTCCAGCTTGCACTCGATGTGGTACACGTCCTCCGTTGCCACGGTGACGCGGTCCAGCTGCTGCAGCAGGGCGTCCAGCGTGGGGAGGAGCCTCCTCAGGGACGCCTCCGTCTCCGCCCGCTCCCTCCAGCTGGTGCTCCCCATCACCACCCCCGGGCCCAGACCCAGACCCAGACCCAGGCCCAGGCCCAGGCCGATCCCCGGGGCCTCCGTCAGGCTGCAGGGGCTGGAGGACGCCGGGCGCCACGACGCCTCCGAGCCGGCGTCCACGCTGTCCGGGGAGGGGGCGGAGTCAGGGCCGTCCAGCGGCGGCAGACACAGAGACTTACAGTCGCTGGTGGAGGAGGAACGGGACGGAGGCAGCTCCATGCCCTCGAAACGCACCTTATGACGGAACTGAGGAGGAAACAGGAAAAGATGGAGGATTAGGGGACACGTTCCAGGATTCATGTATATCTTTCTATAGACAGGAACATCTCAACATATTAGAATATGATGGAAAGTCCATTTCCAGTAGTTCAAGTCAAACAGCCCCAACCAAGTATTGAGTCATATAGATGGACATACTCTTCAGAGGACAACATTTCCATATTGACTCTTATTTAGACACCTTCAAAATAAAGTGTTACCATATCTTGCATGTTCAAAAAATTGCCTAAGTCACATTTTATTTTGAATGAGGTGATTATTTTAACAGTGTGAGGATATGAAGTTGTTAAAGGGTCTCATCAGGCGTTGTGGTGAAACTGGCAGCCCTCCCACTCAATTAAATGTGTCTATCTGTTGCCAAAAATAAATAAAGATGTCATTCATTTGAAGATAATGTTTTAGGCCAATATTAAATTCTGTTTTGGTTCCCGCATGAGTGGAGACTGCCAACAGTGTCAGACCATAAACCAAAACAATGAGAGTAGAAATGTAATAGAAAAAAGAGTTGATTAATTTTTTTTAAACTCGTAAGCTGAGAGGACCTGCATCACTAAAAATCATCTTCTCATCTGAATCTTTTCATATAGAAATGAAACACTGATTAGTGCAGCTTCAAATAAAAATTAATTTAGAAAAGATTATATTCAGGTGCATCCCAGGAAATTAGAATATGATGGAAAAGTCCATTTTTCCAGTAGTTCAAGTCAAATAGCTCCAACCAAGTATTGAGACATACTCTTCAGAGGCCAACATTTACATATTAAACTAATAATATACTTTTTAAAATTGGTCTTTTGTAATATTAAAATTTTTTTGAGACACTGAATTTTAGGTCTTCATTAAATGTAAGCCATAATCATTATAATTAGAAGAAATTAAATAAATTAAGACATGAAATGATTCATTCTGTGTGTAATGGATCTATAGAATGTGTTATTTCCACTTTTTGAATTGAATTACTGACATAAATAAACTTTTCTATGATATTATAATTTATTTAGATGCACCTGTAGTACGAGAGAAGAGCACGCTACCATTAGTCTTTTTATAAATCTTTATGAAAATGAAAATCTGCTGTATATTGAAACAGGAAGTACCTCCTTGGCCCTGCTGAGTCCCATCCACATCTTGAGCCGTCTGAGGAACAGCTCCACCATCTCGTAGTCCTGCAGGTCCACGGCTGGCCGGTACAGCTCTGCTCGAGCTCTCCGGTAGTTCCTCAGTAACACGGAGGTGACCAGCCAGAGCAACGCCAGCCGCAGCACGGCGAAGCTGGCGTGGTAGACCAGCGCCGAGACGCTGCTGGAGGGGCCGCTGATGGTCCAGCTGGGACGCCATGACAGCAGGCCACGCCCACCGGCGCCCAACAGGGACAGACAGGACGAGCTCACGCTGCCGTAGCCGTCAAACACCGAGTGGAAGAGCTGCAGGAGGAGACAGACGGAGGAAACAGTCACTCCAAGGGGAAACTAAGGAAAAAATGATAAATATGTCTTCATCTAGACAGTTGTTTTTATTTTAACCCATAAGAACCTATGGTGAGAGCCGTGTAGCAAGTAGAAATAGAAGCTGTTGGGTAACTTTGTGATGCTACATACACATTTTATTCTTAAGTTTTTCCCTAAGATGGAACTTGAGAACAAATAAGATTCTTGAAAACAACAATCTTTCTCTTAGGTTATCAAGTTTACTGATATACTGTATGTTTTATGTGGTAATTATGTTTGATGTTTGTTTGTGTCTTGTTTAGTTTTGATGTGTTAAGGTTCTTGTTTATTATTGTGGTTGTATTTATTTATTTGGGTTGGTTTTGTGATTTTGTTGTTGTTGTATTTTTTGTTTTGTTTTTGTTTTTCTCTCTGTGTTTGTGTTGTGTTTTGTCTAAATTAATAAAAAAAAATTTTTTTAAAAATTAAAAAAAACAACAATCTTCGATTTCTTCTCAAATTTCTTCACAACTTTAAGAGAAGTCTTAAAACAGCTACAGTGAAAAGCAAAGTATTAATATGTATTTACTTGAACATTTTTTTGTGAAATTTCTTTGATTTATTTACTATTTAGTTTAACCCTAGACTAATTTGTTAACAAATGTATTATTTTGGCAGTTGACCTATAATTGTAATGTCCTTTCAGTCTGTGTGACATAGAAAAAATATTACCTTGTCATCTGCAAGTGCCTAATCATACTTATTGCTTCATTTTCTTGTTCATTTTAATGCCTGGTATAACTAAAGGTTGGACAAATATAATAATAACAACAAAAATAGCTCAAAAGAGTTTAATTTCAGAGCTGATATCTAGACATTTTTCCATGGTTTTCTTCATAATAACCAATATCATTATCAAGAAAACCATGGAAAATGTCCAGATATCAGCTCTGAAATTACACTCGATTTGTCCAAACAAATGTAACTTTAGTTGTACCAGCAAGAACTTAAAGAAAAAGGGTGTTCTAATATTTTTTTCCATAACATGCTGGTTAAAACAAGGACAAAAAACAACCAAAACTGAATTTCCCCTCGTGGATAAATAAAGTAATTTTGATTTGAAAGTAGAAAGAGAAGCTGTTGGGTAACTTTGTGATGCTACAGACACAGATTCATCTCCTCCAGCATTATGTATGTAGACTTATAGCACAAATGCTGAATAAATGTTGTTTTATTGTCCTCTTTCAGTAAAGCTCGTTGGCACGGTAACTAAGACAGCAAGGCTGTTCTATAACAGAGTATATAGTTATTGTTGTTGTTGTTGTTGTAACAATGGAGATGAAGCTGTGTGTGTGGGCTTACAGGGAAGATTTATTGGAGATTAAGTCGACTAAAGAAAGTGAAGGAATACGGCATCTTCTGACCAGACTGAACATCAACATGTATTAAAGGTAAACACACGTGGGAGGTGAAGTCTTTTCATATGTTAACTTTCTTTTTTAGTCCTTCTTTTTATTGCTTTGTCTCCTGTGTCTTATGTAAAGAGTCCTTGGGTTTCTGGAGACGCGTTATGCATTATGCATTTCCATCATGCTTTATGTGTGTTTGTGTGAGTGAAAGAGAAGGAGCAGAGGGAGGAGGTGAGGGAGGAGCAGAGGGAGGAGGTGAGGGAGGAGCAGAGGGAGGAGAAGGAGGTGAGGGAGGAGGTGAGGGAGGAGCAGAGGGAGGAGAAGGAGGTGAGGGAGGAGGTGAGGGAGGAGCAGAGGGAGGAGGTGAGGGAGGAGGTGAGGGAGGAGGTGAGGGAGGAGCAGAGGGAGGAGGTGAGGGAGGAGCAGAGGGTGGAGGTGAGGGAGGAGGTGAGGGAGGAGCAGAGGGAGACGAAATACAATAAATTATTATTATAAAATAATAATAAATAAATAATAATAATAATAAATTATTCAATAGTGAATCAGAAGGAGCAGAGGGAGGAGGTGAGGGAGGAGCAGAGGGAGACGAAATACAATAAATTATTATTATAAAATAATAATAAATAAATAATAATAATAATAAATTATTCAATCGTGAATCAGAAGGAGCAGAGGGAGGAGGTGAGGGAGGAGGTGAGGGAGGAGCAGAGGGAGACGAAATACAATAAATTATTATTATAAAATAATAATAAATAAATAATAATAATAATAAATTATTCAATAGTGAATCAGAAGGAGGTGATGGAGGAGGTGATGGAGGAGGTGAGGGAGGAGGTGATGGAGGAGGTGAGGGAGGAGCAGAGGGAGGAGGTGATGGAGGAGGTGAGGGAGGAGCAGAGGGAGGAGGTGAGGGAGGAGGTGAGGGAGGAGCAGAGGGAGGAGGTGAGGGAGGAGGTGAGGGAGGAGCAGAGGGAGGAGCAGAGGGAGGAGGTGATGGAGGAGGTGAGGGAGGAGCAGAGGGAGGAGGTGAGGGAGGAGGTGAGGGAGGAGCAGAGGGAGGAGCAGAGGGAGGAGGTGAGGGAGGAGCAGAGGGAGGAGGTGAGGGAGGAGCAGAGGGAGGAGCAGAGGGAGGAGGTGAGGGAGGAGCAGAGGGAGGAGGTGATGGAGGAGGTGAGGGAGGAGCAGAGGGAGGAGGTGAGGGAGGAGCAGAGGGAGGAGCAGAGGGAGGAGCAGAGGGAGGAGCAGAGGGAGGAGGTGAGGGAGGAGCAGAGGGAGGAGGTGATGGAGGAGGTGTGGGAGGATCAGAGGGAGGAGCAGATGGAGGAGCAGAGGGAGGAGGTGATGGAGGAGGTGGTCTGACCAGGTGTCCTGTGTGAGAGAAGGCCAGCAGCAGCAGCAGCAGCGTCAGGCCGACTCCCAGCAGCTCCCAGACGGAGCGCCGCAGGGCGCGGCCGAACACCGCCCACTCCCGCAGGAACCGCAGCTGGTGGGACGCCTGAAAGATGGAGGGAGGGAGGCAACAATAAGACATCAAAAAAGATTTTCTCTTAGTAACTGTTACGTGTCAGGCAGCAATGTGTGTGTTTTTGTATTTCTCCTCCCTCCTTTTCCTGTTTTCAGGTGATTCCTGTCAGTGATTGGGATGACAACCTGCAGGTGATTACTAATGAGCTGCTACCTGTGGAACCAGGCTGTGCTGTCTATTGGCTCCCTGCATCCCCAGCTGGCCAATCACAATGAAAGAGACACTTTTAAATGGAGGACATCTTGGGCCTTCATTCTCTCTTGGTTTTCCAATGCATTTGCTGGCTTTGATTAAGAAAATTGGTTTGTGTGGTGGGAGGTTGGGACTAGGTAAGTTTGGGGTACCCTGTACATTTTTGCATCACGTAGGTTATTTTCTGTTACTCCATTAGGTTATTGGTTGTGCCACCCCTGTATTGTTTTGAAAGTCTTTTTGTAGATAAGTTAGTTAGGCCTTTTGTTTGTTTGTTTTTTTCTTCACAGCTAGGTTAGATCGGCCTTGTTTTGTTATATTTGTTTCAACTTTCTTTTGGCACAATCACTTGTCTCATCCTCCCCCACCTTAGTGTGTCTTTTTCTAATATAAATAGAAATTGGCCTATTTTATTTCATTTCATATTTCATATATTAAAATGTGCGCTTTATGAAGCTTTGATTTTAAAAAAACTACTTGTGACATGTCATATTTGACTTTGACTGAACATTTGCTCTCACTTTGAGATAAAAACATCAGGATATATATCGCCCAGCCCTAGTTTCATGTAGGAACTATTTTCTATCAACATAACAAGCCCAGAATGAAGGAAGCACCAGGCTCCTCATGGACCAGAGGCTCACGTTGTTAACAATAATCCTCCTCAGCTGAGCGGTTCTGTAGCATGCTTCCTTCTAGCCTTGATAGATCAACAACTCATCAGGAAAGGCTGACTAAGGCAGCTGTTCTCAACCTTGGGGTCGGGACCCCAATTGGGGTTGCGAGATGATTTCTGGGGGTCGCCAAATCAATTTGGTCATTTAATGTCTTTTTTTGATCATTTTGTGTTTATTTTAGTCATTTTGTGTCTTTTTTTTTGGTGAATTTGTGTCTTTTTTTAGTCATTTTGTGTCTTTTTTTGGTCATTTTGTTTCTTTTTTGGGTCAATTTGTGTCTTTTTTTTGTCACTTTGTTTCCTTTTTTGGGTAATTTTGTGTCTTTTTTGGTAATTTTGCGTCTTTTTTTGGTCATTTTGTGTCTTTTGGTCATTTTGTGTCTTTTTTTTATCATTTTGTGGTCAATTTGTGTCTTTTTTTGATCATTTTGTGGTCAATGTGTGTCTTTTTTGGTCATTTTGTTTCTTTTTTGTATGATCTGAACTGTGAGTGTGAGATTGTGTTCAGTGAGCGGGGGTCACGGACAACATGCATGTTAAATTGGGGGTCGCGACTCAAAAAGGTTGAGAACTACTTCACTAAGGGAATAAATCAGTCTGAAGTAGTCTAATTTGCTTATAGACTTCTCTACAATCAGCTACTAGAAAGAACATCGTTGTTAACACTGATACAAAAATGAGACCAAGGCTGAAATATTTCTTTTTTCCAGCCTGTAGTGCTTCTCTTGGCCTTCTGCTCTCACCTTGAGCACCAGAATGAACAGCAGCAGAGCAGACGTGGTTGTGTAGAGCTGACTCTGTCTGGCCAGAGGAGAGAAGTCAGTGAAGGCATCGCGGGGGTGCTTCAGGTAGGACGCCCACTGCTGCGTGGCCATGCTGCAGCGGCTCAGGTGCAGCCCGCACACGGACGCCGCCAGCGCCAGCTTACAGACGCCCAGCAGCCTCCAGGTGGACAGCAGGTACACGTAGCCCAGTCTGAGGAAGCCCAGGATCCCCCGAACCAGGAAGTACAGGACCAGGGCCAGGAGGACCATCTGGAGGAGAGGAGATGTTAAAACATGTCGCCAAGGTTACAAAGCCAAAGACAGGGGGATGGAGGTACTGTAGGTAGTTTTTTTAATTAGGGCCTTGGGGCAATCGCACCGAGCACTGGTCCCATCCAGCAATATCTGTAGGGACCAGGGCTGCACTACTGTTATACTGTGGATTTCTTCTTCTTCCTCTTCCGGACTCAATTTCGTCCCGCTACTAGTCCTACAACTTGAAGAGTTGCAGGACAAATTATATATCAAAACGTGTGGTTTGATCGGGATCAGTGTGCTATTACTTTTCTCTACAGAATACGATTTTTTTGCGACGTGAGTCGCATTGAAGTGAATGGGACGGCTGACAAAAAATGAGCGAAAAAGAACAATAATTGGAGATATTTAAACGTCTACTTCTCCGCTCCATTTAAACTTTAAACAGTAGACACAAGTCTTGTGTATCGGTGTATTAATCCACGTTTCGATAGGTCATATAGTTTTTTATCAATCCCTGTTCAATGACCATGATCATTTTTGGAGAAATTCTGAGATTATAATGGGTGTGTATTGCACGGAATGTTGCACAGTGTGTGACATCATCACCAGAGTGTAGAGGTAGAGGTAAAACTGTCAAAAAATAAATTTGAAAACTGCGCTCCAGGCCGCAAATTCCACTCTACAGAAATAATTTATACATAGAAACGTAGGAAAATTAGTCTTCTCCTTCACAATCCTCTGGTAAAGCTGTCAGAGTTATAGTTTGGGCGTAGGACGCACAGATGCACTACCAACACCACCAACAGCCTCATTGGCTCCCATATTAAAAACACAGGAAGACTTCGGAATAAGGGAAATGTAACAGTTTTTTTAGATCGCTCTAACAAAGCTATTTTTTCATTTTTGTTAAAAAAGGAAAATTTTCTAGTTATTATTATTGTCAGTTATTACCATGAGAAGCAGCTGCAGGTCCAGGCCTGTGATTGGCCACAGAGTGATGACAGCGAGGTCGAGGCTGGACTGGGCACGCTCAGAAACCGGAAACTCAAAGCGGAAGGAGAAGACGGCCAGGAGGTTTGTGTTGATGTTGTAGAGAGAAAACTCCACAAACACAGCACGGCTCCTACACACACACACACACACACACACACACACACACACACACAAAGTACACACTTAATGCACGATGATAAAATCAGCAGCCACTTCCTGTTTTGGTTACCTCTCTTTTGGAACCAACTTTAATATTTTATTTATCTTATTTAAGTGTTTCCATCACAGGAACTGAGATAAAAAGCTCAGTTTAATAGAGTCTAATGTGCCATAAGAGACCTCCACCTCCCATTTTTTATTGGCTCCCCTCTGAATATTTGCAACCTAATACCAAATGTGGTATTAACAGAATTTTGAGATTGTTTGTGCCATCAGTTTTTATTCTCAGAACAATTGTTGGAAGGCGGCCCACATTCTCTGCACATTCTTTACTGGATCCTTTTCAACGTTTTATTCTAATGTTTGATGTTTTCATGTGCAGCTTTTTAATGACTGCAGGCTGTAAGACAAAATACACTTCAGGGAGAATCAAACTGCACTCCAGATTTATAGCGCCACGAGGACGCATGGTTCTGTTTTATTTCAAACATTGTGAAACTGTGAGCACAAGTCCGATTCCTCTCCCTTCTCTCGGCCCCTGCTCTCTGGAACAACCAGACCAGGCTGGTGAGATCAGTGAACAAACTCCTCGTTTACAACATAAAAAGTGAACTCAAATAACACAGTCTGTATTGATTTTATTGCCTTGGCCTCTGTATTAAATATCTTGCAGTGCGCTAGGATGTTATTATGTTTACACTGCAAAAAAAGAAAAGTTGGGTGAACTCAAAATTTCGAGGCAACAAACTTCGATAAAATTTTAAGTTGGACAATTAAACTAAATATTTTAAGTTTTGTTTTTGAGTTTGCTCAACTCTGAATTCAGATATTTGAACTTATAATTTTACATTGTAATAACTTTTAATCCTAACTTCTGCTAACTTCTGCAATGTGCTGAATTGGCACGATTGTATGAAATGTCAGCTAATGTTGCGACCACAATTTTGAGTTAGCATTGATACGCTAATGGCTACTCTTGTAGCTTTAACAAGCAGCGCCGCTAGCATCAGTTAGCCGCTAGCATCAGTTAGCCGCTAGCTTTTGCTAATGACCTAATTTCCCAACAAAGAAATAAGAGTTATCAGAACTATTGTCCCTTGTTGTGAACCCCAACTTAAAGATATAAGTAACAACAACTCACCAACTTGTTTTTGAGCAGACAACTGGCTTCCTTTGTTGTGCTAACTTACATTATTGCCCTAAATGTTTATAAAATAATTTATATTTCCAAGTTTTACCAACTTAAATCACTGTTTTAGGCCAAAAAATACAAGTTGTTTTTTTTTTTTTGCAGTGTAGTTCTTTCTGTTACTGCAACTCTCACTCAGAATATATTCATTTTTCTATGATTTCCAGCATTGCTACCTGTGGTCGAGCCAGTGCAGCTGCTGCAGCTGCTGTAAGGAGGAAGACGCCTCCTGCAGGCTTCTGTTCAGCTGCTGGACCACACCTCCTCCGTTATACATCTCAGCCCAATGCCACGCCCTGAAGACATGAATGGGACAAAACACACAGAAAAAAGAAAATATTTAAGACGACCAGATGTTAAAACTACACCGAATGTGATCCACAAGGGAACTTTAAGTGATGGTACAGATTTATTAAAGTGTGGTTGGACAAAGTGATTAATAAACCAAATGAAATGTTGCTACTGTTGAGTTTAACAGTTTCGTAGCATCGACTGAAGGAACCCTTGTAAAGCACTTTGAGTTGCATTTATATGTATGAAAAGCGCTATATAAATAAAGTTTGATTGATTGATTGATTGATTGATTGTGTTTGGAGGATAAATTAAACAGTGAATCAGCGTATTCAGCGGCGTCTTTATTTAATTTCATAGGCTATTTTTTAAGCTAAATGTGCACTTTATGGACATTTGATAGTAAAAAAAGTACTCCTGTTGTTATACAGTATTTATGTTCACTTAAATAAACAGTTACAATAAAACTACTTGACATGTCATATTTGGCTTTGACTTTGACTGAACATTTGCTCTTAGTTTGCAATAAAAATATCAGGATATATATCATATATATAAAAGAGCTTTTGTATCAAAAAGAGCTCTTGTATCAGCATTTACAGAGTTAAATTGTGGAATAAGTTAAGTGTGGAAGTACAGAAAAGCCAAAACATAAGACACTTTAAAAACAAAGTACAGAAATTTAGAAAAGCCTCTGTAACATGGACATATGTAGACTGTAGTTTTGTAATATACATAGTAATTGTATTTATGTTTATAATATTTATATAGTAATTTACAATATACATGTATAGGTATTTACAATGTAATATAAATTGTTTATAGTATATATATATATATATATAATTGTTTATAATATTTGTATGTGACTATATTGATTATTCATATATATATATATGTATATAGATATAGAGACCTGTTAAGGGACTCGATAAGTTTTTTTACTTCTTCCTCCCTTTCGAGCTTGCAGAAAGTGTCTGTTTTCTCAATTTTTTTTGTGCTTTTTTTGCTTTTTTTGTTTTTTATTTATTCATCTATTAATATTAAAACTTGTTTTTTTGTTGTTGTTTTTTTACTTGCTTGCATGTTCGAAATAAAGACAATCAATCAATCAAAAAAACAATCGATATTCGGCCTAAATATATTGGAATATGCTCCTTGTTGTTCCTTTCCTCACCAGTTAGCATCAGTCGCTCCAGTGTCGTTCTCAGCGTCTCTGGTCGGGGACGAGACCCAGTCCTGTCCCCAAACACCGTCTCCGGCCCTGGAACCATCTGCAACGGGAAGAAAATGTTAATTTTTAACAAGATCAAGCTGAGATTAAATTGCATTCATTGAATTTCTTCACAGAAGAGTACAGTGAAAGATAAGAGAGGATGGCTCCAGGATAGAGATGTTCAGGATGCTAACGATGATGGTGTCTGCTGGAGTGCTTGTGATGCTACATTTTAAAGTTGGTGAAGTTTCCTGTCAGATCATTAGAGCCTCAGGTTATCTTTAGTTCACACTCTCTCTCACCTGGTGTGTCACGGAGCTGACGGAGCCTCAGCGTGCCGAGTAACAAGCTCCCCGTGTCCCTCAAGAGGGCCGAGTCATCCAGTAGCCGTGGCAACAGTGACTCATCCAGCCACCGCAGAACATCAGAGCGGCTACAAGGAAAAAATTAAGATCTGAGGATATATATATATATATATATATACACTACTGGTCAAAAGTTTTAGAACACACCAACTTTTCCAGAATTTAATTGAAAATGATGCAGTTTAATGTCTCAGTGTACTCTGAAATTAATGCACATTTGCAACATTTAAAATTCTTTATTGAGCATGATAGTGTTTTGAAAGTAAAAAAAAGATTCAAAATCACATTTTATGTTGGACTAAAGGATTAAAAAAGACACAAAATGACCAAAAAAAGACACAAAATGACAAAAAGACACCATAAGACACAAAATGACCAAAAAAAAAGACACAAAAAGACAAAAAAGACACCAAGAGACACAAAATGACTAAAAAAAGACACAAAATGACCAAAAAAAGACTCAAAATGACAAAAAAGACACTAAAGGACACAAAATGACCAAAAAAAGACACAAAATGACTAAAAAAAGACACAAAATGACTAAAAAGACACGAAAAGACACAGAATGACTAAAAAAAGACACAAAATGACCAAAAAAAGACACAAAATGACCAAAAAAGACACAAAATGACTAAAAAAAGACACAAAATGACCAAAAAAAGACACAAAATGACTTACAAAGACATGAAAAGAATTCAAAAATGGACAAAATAGCCCAAGACTCCATAGAGTTAAGTTGTTAACCCATTTCTTGTTCCCTGAAAAAGGCCTACTTGTATAATTCTGAAATGTACATTATCTTTCAGTTTTGGTTAAGCTTACCTTTTTTTATTTACCTCTGGCAGTTCACCACTTACCTTTGGACCCTTTCAAGCTGTTCATTTGAATAAAAAACTGGAAAAATTGGGGTGTTCTAAAACTTTTGACCGGTAGTGTATATATATAAACATGGTGGCCCATAAAGTTTGAACTATTTTGTTTTCAGACACAATCCTCTGTTAATGGTTGTTTCATTTGCAGTATGATATGTTTGGAGAGATTGATTAATTAAGTTTTGAGACACTTTATCTGTGAAGAATAAATCACACTGTCACAATCATTTAATGGAAAGAGATAAAAAAAAAATTGATTCCAACTTCATGAACAACCAGTTTCACAATGATGTTATAGGTTACCAACATATTAAATATATGTTCATTCTTTCCATTTATTTGCTTTTTTTGATATATTGAATAAGTTTTTTTTCAGTAGGTTGTGGAAGTGCAGTCATTTTATAAGATAGGCATAATTCTTATCTAGATCTTTAAAAAAAAGTATATATATATATGCTCAATTACAGAGATGTCCCAATGTTGGATCAACTTTTTCTGACACTGGGTCATAAATCATTGGGAACCAGTCTCTCATATGGACACACAACTGGTTGAGTTGTGGCCAGAATGTGAGACTCAGGAGAGGAAATGTGTGTGAGATGATTGCTGTAGATCAGATTATTCCCTGTAGTCATTCTTCTGACGGCATTTTTGTGTTTGCACACTGAAGAGACACTCTAGAGCTGCTTTTTAATCATTTCACAAAAGGCAGAAGGTTACAAGAATGGAACGAATGCATGAAAAGTTCAAAGTTTTTCATAAAATTCATCACATTTTTGAAGCTATTTTGTGTGTGTGTGTGTGTGTCTGTGTGTGTTCTTGTTCTTCCTACATAGTGAGGACCAGAACGCATTTTTAACCAACAATGTGAGGACATTTCGGCCGGTCCTCACTTCTTTAAAGGCTTTTTTGAGATTTCAGACTTTGTTTTAAGGGTTAAAGGTTACATGATAATGATAATTAACTGAAACTGTATTGTGTGGTTACAAAACTAACTAAAATTATAGTGAAAATGTCCTTCGTTTTCGTCTTTGTCAACTTTTTTCATACATAATGAAGATGGATCAGACAAAGGAAATAAAGGCAAAATTTACTGTGACCTCTTTTAATCTCCCACCCAACAAATACCCCATTACAGAAAACTACAAGTAACACTAAAACTAATAATATGTAATAATAATGTGTGTGTGTGTGTGTGTGTGTGTGTGTGTGTGTGTGTATGTGTGTGTGTATGTACTTGTTCTTCCTACATAGTGAGGACCGGAACACGTTTTTAACCAACAGAGTGAGAGCATTTTTGCAAAGTGAGGACATTTCGGCCGGTCCTCACAAAACTAACTAAAAGTGAAAATAGTGAAAATGTCCTTCGTTTTCTTCTTTGTCAACTTTTTTCATACATAATGAAGATGGATCAGACAAAGGAAATGAAGGCAAAAATTTACTGTGACCTTTTTAATCTCCCACCCAACAAATACCCCATTACAAAAAAATAAACAAATAAAAACTAAACTAAAACTAAAGCATTTCAAAAACATAAATACTAAACTAAAACTGGCAAACTCACTCTAAAAACTAATTAAAACTAATTGAATTTGAAAACAAAAAGTCACAATGAAAATAAAACTAAAACTAATGAAAAATCCAAAAATATTATAACTTTTCAAGGGAATTCACTGTTACAATGAGGGTCCTCACAAAGATAGAAGTACGAGAATGTGTGTGTGTGTGTGTGTGTGCATACCTGCTGATGTTGTGGTACTCAGGTGTGTGTAGAGCTCGTTGCAGCTGTGTGTGTAGTCTCAGGCTGTGTGTGTCTTTGGCTGAGTCGGAGTAGTTGAGCAGTAAAACCACCAACAGGAAGAACATGTAGACCAGGAAGTTCTGAAAACCAGAACCAACAATTCTGTTAATAAACAAGAATCACGTTTCTGTTTAGAGGTATGAAAGAATGGAATTCACTGCCTAAAAATATCAAACTCACCACTAACATAAAGCAATTCAAAATATTAATAAAACAGTATTTATCAAAATAAGAAAACATGGTATATTTATATGTATGTAGTATATTTCTATAGATATATGATTATAATGTATATGCTGCAGAACGAATGTGTATATACAACATATGTATTATGTGTTAGTAGATTTTGTAATGATGTATATATACACTACCGGTCAAAAGTTTTAGAACACCCCAATTTTGGTGTCTTTTTTTGTCATTTTATGTCATTTTGTGTCTTTTTTTGGTAATTTTGTGTCTTTTTTAGTCATTTTGTGTCTTTTTTTGGTCATTTTGTGTCTTTTTTTAGTCATTTTGCGTCTTTTGGTGTCTTTTTTTGGTCATTTTGTGTCTTTTTTCAGTCCTTTAGTCCAACATAAAATGTGATTTTGAATCTTTTTTTTACTTTCAAAACACTATCATGCTCAATAAAGAATTTTAAATGTTGCAAATGTGCATTAATTTCAGAGTACACTGAGACATTAAACTGCATCGTTTTCAATTCAATTCTGGAAAAGTTGGTGTGTTCTAAAACTTTTGACCAGTAGTGTATATGTAGAAATGTGTGTAATATGGATTAATATGTGAATAATTTTTGTTTTGTTTTGTTTTTTATTTTTATTATGTTATGAAAACACTCTCCAGCAGCAACACCTGGACCTGCTCCTCTCTCTCTGGCTCACCTTCAGCATGGTGTGCAGCATGTGGACCTTGCGGGCCTGGTGCCGGGCCTGGGACAGAGCGAAGCCCTGAGGTGGTCTCACCCTGGGGACCCGCTGCACCACCCGCTCCACCCGGGGGAACTCCACCAGCACGTCCTGGTCCTCTGGGCGCAGGCGGAGCACCCACACCGCGTAGTAAACGGCCTCACAGAGCACCTGGAGGACACGGAGACACAGAGTCAGGACAGTGATTCACTCAACACACAAATTAAACTTTAGGCCTCGTTCACACGAGGACGGTCTGAACAGAAGACCTAAAGTGGCGTCTCGTCTTCACTTTTTATTCCTCGTTTAGACGAGCGTTTTCAGGAGGAAATCTGCTGATACGGTGATCTAAAGTGTGTGAAATGTGATTGTATGCAGCCAGGCGGCATCACTTAAAGCCATAAGAGCATCTTTGGGCATGCAGAAGTTTTCACGCCACACATTTTCATCAGCTACTCCTTCCACAAAGTTCTCCACCATCACTAGATCTCCCAGGTCTCCTCCAAAGCCGTCTGGCTGGTTTTGGCCATTTAATGTCTTTTTGTGGTCAATTTTTTTCTTTTTTTGGTCAATTTGTGTGTTTTTTGTCATTGTGTGTCTTTTTGTGGTCAATTTTTGTCTTTCTTTGGCCATTTTGCATCTTTTTTTTGGCCATTCTGCATCTTTTTTGGTCATTTTTCATCTTTCAGTAATGTTGTGTCTTTTTTTGCTGATTTTGCATCTTTTTTGGTCAATTTGTGTCTTTTTTTTGCCAGTTTGTGTCTTTTTCTGGTCAATTTGTGTCTTTTTTGGTCAATTTGTCTTTTTTTTTTGTCATTTTGTGTCTTTTTGTTGCCATTACTCCTCCTTCCACAAAGTTCTCCTCCATCACTAGATCTCCCAGGTCTCGTTCACAGCCGTCTGGCTCCTCCCACCAATCGCTGCATCCAGAATGTGATGGAGGTAATTCCAGATCCTTCTCTGTTCACTAATACTATCTGTACATATCCTGGACATTTGGTGGAAAGACTCCTGTAAGTTTATTAGAGCTGCCAGAGCAGCTTGAAGGTCCCACCATGGAAATAATCCCACGTTTCTTTATTTCCTGTCCTGGAGCATGTATGTGACGTAAACACATACGTGACGTGAGCAGATCAGATCAGAGTTTTGTGTCTTGTCAGTGTAGACGACACGCTACGGAGGAGAGGATCTAACTTTTACACTTTGGAGGGTGGTTTCAGATTTTTGCGTCTTTAAGCCCCCAAAATGCAAGCGTCCTCGTGTAAATGGGGTCTTAGTTACAAAGTGTTAATGTGAAACAGCCAGATGGGGATTCATTAGAAAGAGCTTTTGGGTGTGTGCAGTAATATTGTATGTCAAAAAAATCCTGCTTTTTCAGGAACAGAAAAGCATTTTTTCAGCTTGAAGTCAGAGGATTCATCCAAAACACAAGCAGCAGAACGAGGTTCTACTTTCATCTGCATCAAGAGATTTATTGGCAGCACAACAAGCTTTAAACACAATAAACACAATAATATCAACATATTGTTAAAATAATCGCCTAACTCATTTTTTCAAGTTTTGCAGGAAACACAAAAAACTTCACCAAAAGTGTAACATATGACATTTATTGATCTTTTCACTCAAAAAGGATGTAACAAAGGATGGCTATTGGCATAGTAATAACACTGTGTGTAAATTATGTAACTTAAATAAATAAATTACTTTGTTGACTTAATTTTTTGAACATGCCTTTGTGACTTAAGCAAGATATGGTAACACTTTATTTTGAAGGTGTCTACATAAGAGTGACACAAGCCTGTCAGAAACATGACATGACAAGTATCATGAGCATTAATGTTACTGCAAAGTGTCATTAATGTTCATGACACACCCCATGTCATGTTTATGACACGCTCATGTCACTCTTATGTAGACACCTTCAAAATAAAGGGTAACACTTTACAATAACCATCTAAGTGATGTTTATAGATGGTTTATAAACCAATTATTAATAATTTACAAAATTCTATGTATATTTAATCCTTAAATGTTTTGAAACAATTTCTTAAAGGTATAAGAATCATTTTGAAGTAATTAACATACTTAATATGGTGTTAAAAATGTTATAATGAGTGCAAAACTATGAATAAACTCATAATCATAATGTAATTGTTTGTTTATGGTAAAGTATCTATCAACTTACATTAATATACCTTCTATTTGGCATTTATAAATTATAGTTCAACATTAATACATTTTCTATTTACCATTCTAAATGGCCTATATATGGTTTATAAATGATGATTAAACATTTATAAATGATCTATTTACCATCTATAAATGATGGTTATTGTAAAGTGTTACCATATCTTGCTTAAGTCACAAAGGCATGTTCAAAAAATTGCCTAAGTCACATTTTATTTTGAAGGAGGCGATTATTTTAACAGTGAGGATATGAAGCTGTTAAAGTGTCTCATCAGGCTTTGTGGTGAAACTGGCAGCCCTCCCACTCAATTAAATGTGGCGATCTGTTGCCAAAAATAAATAAAGATGTAATTCATTTGAAGATAATGTTTTAGGCCAATATTAAATTCTGTTTTGGTTCCCGCACGAGTGGAGCCTGCCAACAGTTGCAGACCATAAACCAAAACAATGAGAGTAGAAATTTAATAGAAAAAAGAGTTGATTCATTTTTTTTAAACTCGTAAGCTGAGAGGAGCTGCATCACTAAAAATCATCTTCTCATCTGAATCTTTTCATATAGAAATGAAACACTGATTAGTGCAGCTTCAAATAAAAATGAATTTAGAAAAGATTATGTACAGGTTTTTTGTGTTTTTTTTAATAATTTTGGGTCTGTTTTTAATAATGTTGTGTCTTTTTTGTCATCTTGTGTCTTTTTTTGAAGTAATTTAGTGTTTTTTCAGTCATTTTGTGTCTTTTTTCTGTCATTTTGGGTCTTTTTTTAGTAATTTTGTGTCTTTTTTTAATAATTTTGTGTCTGTTTTTAATGATGTTGTCTTTTTGGTAATTTTGTGTCTTTTTTGTCATCTTGTGTCTTTTTTTAAAGTAATTTAGTGTTTTTCAGTCATTTTGTGTCTTTTTTCTGTCATTTTGTGTCTTTTTTTAGTAATTTTGTGTCTTGTCTTGGTAATTTTGTCTTTTTTTAATAAGTTTGTGTCTGTTTTTAATAATGTTGTGTCTTTTTTGGTAATTTTGTGTCTTTTTTGTCATCTTGTGTCTTTTTTAAAGTAATTTTGTGTTTTTTCAGTCATTTTCTGTCTTTTTTTGTAATTTTGTGTCTTTTTTGGTCATTTCGTGTCTTTTTTTAGTAACTGAATTTTAGATCTTCATTAAATGTAAGCCATAATCATTACAATTAGGAGAAATTAAATGAATTAAGACATGAAATGTTTCATTCTGTGTGTAATGGATCTATATAATGTGTTATTTCCACTTTTTGAATTGAATCACTGACATAAATAAACTCTTTATGGTATTCTTATTCATTGAGATGAACCTGTCAGTGTGATGTAAACCTGCCTCTCTCAGATTAAATGTGTGTTTCTTTACCTTAATGTGTGTTTCTTTACCTTAATGTGTGTTTCTTTACCTTAATGTGTGTTTCTTTACGTTAATGTGTGTTTCTTTACCTTAATGTGTGTTTCTTTACCTTAATGTGTGTTTCTTTACCTTAATGTGTGTTTCTTTACATTAATGTGTGTTTCTTTACATTAATGTGTTTCTTTACATTAATGTGTGTTTCTTTACCTTAATGTGTGTTTCTTTACCTTAATGTGTGTTTCTTTACCTTAATGTGTGTTTCTTTACGTTAATGTGTGTTTCTTTACCTTAATGGGCTCCAACAGCAGGCAGGAACACAGGAAGCTGGAGAAGCAGGAGATGAGCCACATCATGGCGACCTGCTGGCTGAAGCCGTGACCCGCCCAGATGGAGACGCAGCCGGCCAGGGCGATCCCCGCCCAGCTGGCCCACAGGGCGCCACGCCCAACCCACGGGGGGAACCGCCGGGGACGACACACGTCCGTCACCACTGGAGACGGAAAAACAACCATGTGAAACTGACAAACAGTCAGGGAGGAGCATCATCCAACACTAACAGAGTCAGAAACAGTTTGTTCCCAAAAGCAAAAACCACCTGAACTCTCTGCACACGGACACACAGACTCTCTAATGTACGATACCTGGCAATGTGCAATATTTGTCCTTCAATGTGCAATTTATTTATAGATAAATACTGAATGGCAGGGGTCTCAAACTGGCGGCCCTCGTGACAATATTTTGTCATTTTGTGTCTTTTTTAAAATAATTTTGTGTCTGTTTTTAATAATGTTGTGTCTTTTTTGGTAATTTTGTGTCTTTTTTGTCATCTTGTGTCTTTTTTTAAAGTAATTTAGTGATTTTTCAGTCATTTTGTGTCTTTTTTAAATAATTTTGGGTCTGTTTTTCATAATGTGTCTTTTTTGGTAATTTTGTGTCTTTTTTTTCTGTCATTTTGTGTCTTTTTTTAATAATTTTGTGTCTGTTTTTAATAATGTGTCTTTTTTTTAGTAATGTTGTGTCTTTTTTGTCATCTTGTGTCTTTTTTTAAAGTAATTTAGTGTTTTTTCTGTCATTTTGTGTCTTTTTTTGTAATTTTGTTTTTTTCTGTCATTTTGTGTCTTTTTTTGTTGTAATTTTGTGACTTTTTTGGTCATTTTGTGTCTTTTTTTAGTCATTTTGTGTGTTTTTTTTGGTCATGTTGATTCTGCCTCCAGCGTCCCCAGGTCATTAGAGTTTGAGAGCCCTGCATCATATCATCATATAGCATCATATCATCATATAGCATCATATCTGCTCTGGCAAATTGAAGACTGTGCACCACCAACTTTCTTGCTCATGTTTGTATTATTAATATTGTTACTGTGCAATATTTTTTTAATGTACGATACCTGGCAATGTGCAATATTTGTCCTTCAATGTGCAATTTATTTATAGATAAACACTGTATAGCAGGGGTCTCAAACTGGCGGCCCGCGGGCCAATTGTGGCCCTCGTGATGATATTTTGTGGCCCCCACCTTGATATGAAAGTTTAATGTGAGTTTTATATGAATGGCACTTTACTGTGTTGAGTGTGGAAGGTCCCTTTAACTACTTTTTTTGGTCCTTTTGTGCCTTGTCTTGGTAATTTTGTGTCTTTTTAAAATAATTTTGTGTATTTTTATCTGTCATTTTGTGTCTTTTTTAAATAATTTTGAGTCTGTTTTTAATAATGTGTCTTTTTTGGTAATTTTGTGTGTTTTTTTTTCATCTTGTGTCCTTTTTTGAAGTAATTTAGTGTTTTTTCAGTCATTTTGTGTCTTTTTTTCTGTCATTTTGTCTTTTTTTTGTAATTTTGTGTCTTTTTTTAATAATTTTGTGTCTGTTTTTAATAATGTGTCTTTTTTTGGTAATTTTGTGTCTTTTTTGTCATCTTGTGTCTTTTTCTAAAGTAATTTAGTGTTTTTTCTGTCATTTTGTGTCTAGTCTTGGTAATTTTGTGTCTTTTTTAAATAATTTTGGGTCTGTTTTTAATAATGTGTCTTTTTTGGTAATTTTGTGTATTTTTTTTCTGTCATTTTGTGTCTTTTTTAAAATAATTTTGTGTCTGTTTTTAATAATGTTGTGTCTTTTTTTTCATCTTGTGTCTTTTTTTAAAGTAATTTTGTGTTTTTTCAGTCATTTTGTGTCTTTTTTAGTAATTTTGTGTCTTGTCTTGGTCATGCTGATTCTGCCTCCAGCTTCCCCAGGTAATGAGGTCATTAGAGTTTGAGACCCCTGCTGTATAGCATCATATCATCATATAGCATCATATCTGCTCTTGAAGACTGTGCACATATGTTTATATTGTATATTTTTTTGTTTATATTGTATATTTTTATATTTTATATATATATATATATATTTACTGTCGCACTGCTCAGCTTTTAATCTCATTGTACATGCGTATAAAGACAATAAAGGCATTCTATTCTATTCTATTGTGAAAGGAAAGGACCAGAGAGGATATGAACGTCAAACAAAGCAGACAAATACATAATTGAAGGTTGTTTCAGACGGCACAAACCCACACGGACACAAAGTCTGTTCAACGATTAGAGTCTGTAAAGAATCAATTAAGGTCCCCACAGAAGAATAAACGATGTGGTAAAAGCTTTGGACCCAGGAGGACTCCTGCTGATTAAACATTCAGCCAGTAAAACCAAGGCACCATGTATATAAACTCTGCTTTCACTTTAAAACATCTCCATGATGGAGAGACGCTCATTACTCACATTACTCACATTATATATATATGCACATATATTACTCATCTTTCTTTCTTTAAAGTCATGATCACACGTTACTCTGTACCTAATGAGGGTTCTGGTGATTAATGTGTCCCGTGTCCAGAGTGAAACACGCAGAACAAGAACCAACAGTTTGAGGATAATTGATCTTTGAGGAAAAAAATAATTTTGTGTCTGTTTTTAAAGTAATTTAGTGTTTTTTCAGTCATTTTGTGTCTTTTTTTCTGTCATTTTGTGTCTTGTCTTGGTAATTTTGTGTCTTTTTTTAATAATTTTGTGTCTTTTTTTAATAATTTTGTGTCTTTTTTTAATAATTTTGGGTCTGTTTTTAATGTTGTGTCTTTTTTGGTAATTTTGTGGGTTTTTTTTAAAGTAATTTAGTGTTTTTTCAGTCATTTTGTGTCTTTTTTTTCTGTCATTTTGTGTCTTGTCTTGGTAATTTTGTGTCTTTTTTTAATAATTTTGGGTCTGTTTTTAATGTTGTGTCTTTTTTGGTAATTTTGTGGGGGGTTTTTTAAGTAATTTAGTGTTTTTTCAGTCATTTTGTGTCTTTTTTAAGAATTTTTGGTCTCACACTTTACTCTGTACCTAATGAGGGTTCTGGGTGATGTACAATACCTGGCAATGTGCAATATTTGTCCTTCAATGTGCAATTTATTTATAGATAAACACTGTATAGCAAGGGGTCTCAAACGATATTTTGTGGCCCCCACCTTGATACGAAAGTTTAATGTGAGTTTTATATGAATGGCACTTTACCGTGTTGTGTGTGGAAGGTCCCTTTAATTACTTTTTTTGTTTTTTTTTTAATAATGTTGTGTCTTTTTTGGTAATTTTGTGTCTTTTTTTGTCATCTTGTGTCTTTTTTTAAAGTAATTTAGTGTTTTTTCAGTCATTTTGTATCTTTTTTTTCAGTCATTTTGTGTCTGTTTTTAATAATGTGTCTTTTTTGGTTGTATTATATCATATATATATTACTCACATTACTCATCTTTCTTTCTTTAAAGTCATGATCACACTATACTGTGTACCTAATGAGGGTTCTGGGTGATTAATGCGTCCAGAGTGAAACACGCAGAACAAGAGCCGAAACAGTTTGAAGATAATTGATCTTTGAGGAAAACAACTTTCACATGCCCTTTTAAGTCTCATTTACAATGACTTTGTTGTTGTGATGCTATTTCAGATATCATGTAATAGGCAGTAAAAAAGTTCACTGCGCCTGCTTTCAATTTACAATACACAACAAGGACCTTGGTGACATTTGGCTTAAAAAAACACCACTGAACCAGAGCAGCAGGAGGAAACAGATGGATTTGTTTCTGTTAAAGAAAGTCAACAAACTGACGAAAACAACACAGACGATACAATATTTATCAAACCGCTAAAAAAAGAGATAAAAGTCAAAGTCCAGCTTGTATTCCTAGAATAACATTATTTCAACCAATTCTTTTAAACTTCAAAATGCTCTTTAATGTAAGAGAAGCAAAGTTTTAGAGTAACTGTCACAATGAGTTATCTGAAGCAATATATATAGCATATATATATATATATATATATATATACAGACGGTGGCCCATAAGGTGGAATCTCTTTGTTTTCAGACACAATCCTCAAGAATAAAAGATAAAAGATAAAAGATAAAAAGAATAAAAGATAAAAAGAATAAAAAAAAGATTTCATTCCAACTTGGGCGACCGTGTAGAATTAATAAGATTGGATTTGAACAGTTTGTTCAGCCCTGAGACAGTCTGGGTACCTGTCCAGGTGTACCTGTCCAGGTGAACCTGTCCAGGTGAACCCTGGATCAGCTCCAGACCCGATAAGTGGTTCAGGATAATAAATGAATACATTGTAAACTTCCATCACGGTGTTTGTCCCAGCCTCATCCAGGGCCACGCCAGTCTAACTTCTTCCTCTGTTTAGTGTCGCCATGGCAACCGGGTGGCAACAAATGTTAGAAGAGAAAAACGGAGGTGCTGATTGGCCGAAGAGGCGCTCTGTGTATCTGTGATCGATTGCTCTGCCTCAACTCGCCGGATCTTCGTGGCAGAAAATTTAAATTGAAAACTGAATTTGAATTGTCAGAAATGAAATTGAATTGTGAGAACTAAATGTTACAGTTCCAAACTAATAAACTCAATTTCAAATTATTCTAGTTAAACAATTCAAATATAAATAAGTCAAATTCAGTTTCTGGAGGCACAACAAGACTAAAGCTCACACTTATCTTGTTTCCAATCACTTTCCCTACATCTTTATTACACTTAATAACGATGTGGTACCAAATGACCCTCATCATCATCATCATCATCATCATCATCATATGTTTTCACAGAACTAGCTCATCTAGCAGCAACACATTTTATTTCTCCCGCTCTATTTTTTTTTCTCTCAGCCAAATTTTAATTATTCAATCTTTACTCCTATATTATTATAAAACATGAGTACATTTTAATGATGTCTTCAAGGAGCAGGTTTATGGTAAATCCTTGTGTCTGGCTGTTTCTACTCAGATTGTTCATGTGATTAATTATGCAATCACTTAGTGGTTACTATTAAAGATGGAGTAGGCATTTCATTTTTGCAGTTATTTGGTAAAAAATCCATGAAGACCTTTCAGCATATTGCAATTCAAGTGATCTGACAATGGTAAAAGCAGGTTTCACTGGCGGAAAAAAATCATGCTGAAAAAGTTGCTGTTCCACCATTGGCAATAACTGCCGACAGTGCAAAACAAGCCAACAGTCTGACAGAGAATGAGTCAGAGAGCTGCAGGAAGAGCTTTCCAATCCTGGTGAGGCATCTTTAAATGGTAATCTCTTTATAAATGTCTCACACTCCTACATACAGGCTCTAAGTGCTGGGACATATATATATATATATATTTCTACACTACCGGTCAAAAGTTTTAGAACACACCAATTTTTCCAGTTTTTTATTGAAATTCAAGCAGTTCAAGTCAAATGAACAGCTTGAAAGGGTCCAAAGGTAAGTGGTGAACTGCCAGAGGTAAATAAAAAAAGGTAAGCTTAACCAAAACTGGAAAATAATGTACATTTCAGAATTATACAAGTAGGCCTTTTTCAGGGAACAAGAAATGGGTTAACAACTTAACTCTATGGAGTCTTGGGCTATTTTGTCCATTTTTGAATTCTTTTCATGTCTTTGTAAGTCATTTTGTGTCTTTGTTTAGTTATTTTGTGTCTTTTTTTAGTCATTTTGTGACTTTTAGTGTCTTTTTTTTAGTCATTTTGTGTCTTTTTTTTAGTCATTTTGTGTCTTTTATTAGTCCTTTAGTCCAACATAAAATGTGATTTTTAATCTTTTTTTTACTTTCAAAACACTATCATGCTCAATAAAGAATTTTAAATGTTGCAAATGTGCATTAATTTCAGAGTACACTGAGACATTAAACTGCATCATTTTCAATTAAATTCTGGAAAAGTTGGTGTGTTCTAAAACTTTTGACCAGTAGTGTATATATATATGTATAGATATATATACATATGTATGTATATATATATTGTGTATGTACCTGTATTTGAAGTGAAAGCAGTTTTTGGTGGGTCTCTCCTCACTGGTTCCAGAGGAAGAGGCTCATTCAGCTTTTGGAGGAGAATCACTTCAGTCTTGTCTCCGAAAATACTTGATCTGACACACACACACACACACACACACACACACACACACGGAGAAAATAAATATATAATGAATTCAATTAAGGTAAATCCACAAAAGTGCGATATAAAGCTGGTGCATTCATTATATTTCACAAAAGTACACTAAAAAAATCAAACTTACAGGTCGGCCATCTCACTCTCGTCTGCCGGAGGGAAGAAGTTCTGTCCGTCCGCCAGGATGTGTTTGATCAGATCCTCGTCTGTGAGGAAACAAGCAGCTTGGTCTTCAGACATAATACAAACACATACAGTCATGGAAAAACATTATTACACCACCCTCATTTTCTTCATTTTATTGTTCATTTTAATGCCTGGTAAAATTAGCTCATAAGAGTTTAATTTAAGAGCTGATATCGAGCCATTTTCCATGGTTTTCTCGATAATGATTTTGGTTATTATCAAGAAAACCATGGAAAATGGCTAAATATCAGCTCTTAAATTAATCTCTTATGAGCTATTTTTGTTGTTATCATTATATTTGTACAAACAAATGTACTTTTAGTTGTACCAGATGTTAAAGTGAAAAATAAAATGAAGAAAACAAGGGTGGTCTAATTCTTTCCTCCATGACTGTGCATCATGGATTCAGTAAACTGATAAAAGGTGGGTCTACTAGAAAATGTTATAACATTTGGCAGCCTTTCTTAATGTTTGTTGAAGATATTGAGGCAGACAATATAATACTGTAAACCTCTGCTGTTGGTCATCATTATAATTATATTTATGTATTTGTTGTTATGTTTTTGTTTCTTTGTTTTCTTTTTCTTTCTGATTTTTGCTAATCTGGCTATGTGAATTCTGTATTTTGAACTATGTATTTCACACTGTGAACTCTTAAGTCTGGTACTTGGGGAGGGGGGGGGGGAGGGGGGGGGGGGGGGGTTACTGAGGGTTTTTTTTTTCCCTGTGTGTTCTGTTGGACCTATGTTAAATTGTAAACTATAATCTGTAAAACAAAATAAAAACACCTTGATCAAAAAAAAACTGATAAAAGGTGATTTGTTTGAAAGCCTTCTTGGTCTGCTGACCTGAGGAGGTGAAATACTTGATTTGTTTGAAAGCCTTCTTGGTCTGCTGACCTGAGGAGGTGAAATACTTGATTTGTTTGAAAGCCTTCTTGGTCTGCTGACCTGAGGAGGTGAAATACTTGATTTGTTTGAAAGCCTTCTTGGTCTGCTGACCAGAGGAGGTGAAATACTTGATTTGTTTGAAAGCCTTCTTGGTCTGCTGACCTGAGGAGGTGAAATACTTGATTTGTTTGAAAGCCTTCTTGGTCTGCTGACCTGAGGAGGTGAAATACTTGATTTGTTTGAAAGCCTTCTTGGTCTGCTGACCTGAGGAGGTGAAATACTTGATTTGTTTGAAAGCCTTCTTGGTCTGCTTACCTGAGGAGGTGAAATACTTGTTGCGTTGGTCCGTCCCCTCTTCGTCCTCGGGGTTAAAGGTCATGTCGACGCCCAGGTGCCTGCTCCCCTGACCCCTCTTCAGCCGGGGCAGCCCCGCCCCATGCCCCGCCCCTCCGACCACCGACACGTCACTCAGCAGCTCGGGCCAATCACGGTCCTCCATCTCCTCCTCGGCCCCGCCCCAACTCTCCCCGCTGGAACACAAACCAGCAAATTATTCACTTAAATGTTTCTTCTCTTCCCTTTCTTAAACCTAACAAAAGAATCTAATTTCTCAAAGGAAACAGTTAATAACATCACACTAAGAGCTGAGAACAATTATGAGTTTTGAAATTAAAGCAGAGAAATATTTTTTTCTGAATTACAAACCATTTCCTGCTTTTCTTTCTATTCTTTATGCTTCACTTCTCTATCATCCCCACTTTGTCAGACAAAGTGGCAATTACATGCATTTTGTCTTGCAGTGAGTAATACAATGCATTATGTTGTCATGGCAACAGAGTGTCTCACCTTTTGGTTGATGGAGTGGGCAAATCCACATTGGTCTCCTCTGAGTTGGTCTGAGAGAGACAGAGAGGGATGCATGATGAATAGAGACACACACACACACACACACACACACACACACAAATGATCTCACAAGGGGAAAGCACAACATATTTTCTTGCTTGATTGCACTGCTGCGGTTTTAACAATTACTAGTGTGGAAGAGCCCATGGGATCTATATCCATTTTACATTGATTTAACAATGAAGCAAAAAAAAACAAAAAAAACATTAAAGAGATGGTCTGGATTTCTTAAAGTGTGCTTGTGTGAGGTATTTATCCATAGTCAGACTATTAGCTATTAGGACTGACACAGCAAATTAAAAATATCATTATCAGTTTAAGTGTATGTTAAATGATTTCGGACATTCAGACCCAGTTTAAGTTTACACAGGGGAAACTCAAGCTGCTGTCTCTGCTCTTGTCAAATCCACCAGACTGCACTGGCAACAAAACAGCCGCAAGATGTTAGTAGGGCCGTCTAATGGCAAGGTAAATATTCTAAATATAACATATGTATTACTGCTGCCTCTGTTCACAGCAGAATGTTTCTGAGCTTTCATGCTGACCGCCATCTACTGCAGTAACACGTAGGCCTGCAACCATAATTACTATATCCACTTAACGTTCCATATATAAAAATGGACACAATAGTTTTTTTCTGGACTCAATATATTGTCGTTTACATGTGTAACGTTTTCTGCTTTTTTGTGTTGCTAGCATCTTCTCTCCAAGCACCACACCATAATTCTACTCAAATAATTTTCACTAGCACTTATTGATGCACTAACAGCTATTATTACACTATACCTTCATTGTTTGTTTTTATTCCTCCTTGTAAGTCGCTTTGGATAAAAGCGTCTGCTAAATGACTAAATGTAAATGTGTTGTGTTTAAAGTAATGCTGCAAATGTCTGACAGGCAGGACGAATTGCCGGAAAAAAAACCTATATTTCCCAAGCAGCGATTCCAGCTGTTTATATGTTATTTCAATAATAAAATGATATAATACATAATGTTTATCTAAGTACAATCTTTTGTAAACAAAGCCTGAAAGTCTATTTTATTTGTTTTGGTTGTAGTTTCTTAATTTCTTAATGTTTTTATTTATCTAGGATATTTTAATATTTCCTTTCTACATTTCAATTACAATGTTTAATATTCTAGAGATTTAAAAATGCATTGCTGTGGAAAAGGGTGATCTTATTATGCTCTAATATTGTTATAAAACTAAAATGACATTGATACAACGATACTATTGTTTATGGTGATAGTTTATGGGAAAATATACGGAACAAGAAATGGGTTAACAACTTAACTCTATGGAGTCTTGGGCTATTTTGTCCATTTTTTAATTCTTTTCATGTCTTTGTAAGTCATTTTGTGTCTTTTTTTGGTCATTTTGTTTCTTTTTTTAGTCATTTTGTGTCTTTTGGTGTCTTTCATTGTAATTTTGTGTCTTTTTTTAGTCCTTTAGTCCAACATAAAATGTGATTTTGAATCTTTTTTTTACTTTCAAAACACTATCATGCTCAATAAAGAATTTTAAATGTTGCAAATATGCATTAATTTCAGAGTACACTGAGACATTAAACTGCATCATTTTCAATTAAATTCTGGAAAAGTTGGTGTGTTCTAAAACTTTTGACCGGTAGTGTATATAATAACTTTATCAGGCATAATTCAGTTTGACGTCCCAGTCGTCCCTTTGACACTTTTTTTTTTTTACCTCGCCATTAAAAAAGAGGAAAGAGCTTCCAGCCATGGAGTCGTCCAGGAAGTCATCGATCTCCACCGACTCCTGGTCCACCTGAGGAGGCACCTGCTCCACGGACACACACTGATCCCACACACACATTCACACAGACACACTCAGCATCATGTCTTCCTGTGGGAGCCACTTAAAACCTTGAGCAGAATAATTAGAGGCAGGACTGCATTACCTTGCTGCGGCTCATCCTGAAGAGCGTGAAGACGAGCAGGTAGAGCGGGTAGACGATCAGACAGGTCACCACGCCTGCAGCCACCGTCTCGCCACTTAATGAAGAAAACCTTGACACTGGCCGCGGGCTGCAACACACCACGGGATTTAATATGGAGGAACAAATCACCAGCAATGTGGACCCAAAGACAGACATACAGCAAGGTTATTATAGTTGTGGATTTTCATTAGTTTTAGTTGCAATTCTTTGTGGATTTTTGTTTTCAAATTCAGTTCGTTTTAATTGGTTTTTAGAGTGAGTTTGCTAGTTTTAGTTCACTTTTTTTTGTGTGAAAATGCTTAGTTTTTATTAGTTTCAGTGTTAGTTTTAGTTGTAATAGTAATTCAGTTCGTTTTAATTATAGTCTAGACGGATTTCAGAATAAAGGCCTCCTATAAGAAGTGAGGAGCATTTATGGGTACAAGTCAGGAACCGGCCTACCTTACAGATCTCAAGGGTGCTGAGGCCAAAAAAAATGGTTCCCAAGTGAAATTTTGAGTTTTTGACCTTCTAATTTGTATCAAATGGCCACCAAAATGCCCATCTTGCTCAATCGTTGGACCATTTCCCCTTAGTTTTTTGTAAGTAGGCAATCAAAGATGAGGAAATTAAGTTTCTAGATCTATAGTCTAGAGTCAGAGCAAGGATATAGTGGAGGCTCAGTGTCTTTTTTATGTATATATATATATATATATATATATATATATATATATATATATATATATATATATGTATATATATATATATATGCAAAATACCAACTGGAACATTTAAAAGTAATATTGATTTAATTATGTTGGCCTTAAAAAATGACACAAATAATGCTTAATTTCACCTTAAAAGTTGGTATTTTGCATATATATATATATATATATATATATACATTTTCAGTATAATTTTAGTTAGCTTTGTAACCACACAATACAGTTTCAGTTAGTTATCGTTTTTATTTTTATTTCAGTTAACGAAAATGTTTTTTCAGTTCTAGTATTAGTTATTTGGTTAGTTTTGGTTAACTATTTGATTAGGTTTTTTTGTATTGTTTTTTAAATTCGCTTTTAAATGTCTTCTAATGTGTTTTATGTATTTTAATCTTGCCCCGTAAAGCACTTTGAATGTTCCTGTGTCCGAATTGTGCTATATAAATAAACTTGCCTTGCCTTGCCTTAACTATAATAACCTTGGTATAGAGAACCCAAACACTGATGTACCTGTGTCTCCGGTCCACCACGGTGCTGTACCACAGCGTGTTAGCCAGGATGAAGAGCTGCAGCAGCAGAGCGCAGCAGGTTGCTCTCTGCAGGCGGGTGAAGGGACTTCGGGGCGGCCGTTCCCATAGCGACAGCCACAGGTGACTGTCACACAGCGCCCTCTGCAGCTCGCAGCGGAGCCGGCGGGGCAGCCGGCGAATCACAGCCTCCTCTGGAGGAAACACGTCAGAGCAGGGGCGTCAAACTCAAATACACAGTGGGCCAAAATTTAAAACTTGGACAAAGTCGCGGGCCAACATTGATATTTATTGAAAAAATGGACCTAAACAAGTTCAAACGAAATGGAACAAGCAAAGCTTGATATAACTTAATATTGCAAACATGCAAAATCAAACATCAAATAAAACAAACAAACACATCAACGGCATTCATTTCTTAAATAAAATTTAAATAAAATCGTATGTCCCTTTATTTTATATGCGGCCTTCTTTAAATTTAAATTTAACAGTAATCTTTTTCCACAGGCTAAAAATAAATGTGAGAATAAAATAACAATAATAAACCAAATGACTAATAATAATATCCTTCAATGAATGTGCAGCCATTCAAGCCTTGGACTAGCAAGAAAAAGAGCATAAAGACACTTTAATTGTTGCTCAGTTTGCTCCACACTGATCTACTGTGTTCAAGCCAAAACACCAGCAGAGCATTCTGGGATTTGTAGTATTTGTAGTGTCTCACCTGAGGCTTCCACCTCGATCTCCACCCGTCCGTCAGTCCTCTCGTTGTCCACTGACAGCCACTCGTCCACCAGGAAGTAGTAGCTGCTTCCTGTCTGCAGGTCTTTGACCAGGACGTACTGCAGCAGCCATGCTGGGGACAGACCTGGACACATGGTGACAAGAAATATGTTGACACGTCCGCTGGTTAAAGTCTGCATGATAACATGTTAGGGCCGGGCGATACGGACCAAAAGTCATATCCTGATATATTTAGCATGTTTTGCATGTATATGTGTGTGTACCTTTGTTGTCATGCCATATCCGTATCTTCCAGACGCTGCCCAGGCTGGTATCCGTGGCGATGTGGAAGATGTCCAGAGCGTTGCGTGTGAAAGCTCCTCGGCTGTCGAGGTGGCGGTGACCGCTGCGACTGTCACGTCCGTACAAACTGAGTCCCACATGAGCCGTGGTGCCTTCAGGGACACACACAATATATCAACTTTAACTCAAAGTCAGAACTCTGCAAACTCTCCTTTGGACCAACATTTTTTGGACCGAAACTTCAAAAGGCACTGACATGACAAAACTCAAACTAGACTTGTTAAAGGGGGATTGTTCATTCACACAGAAAAAAATATCAGAACACGTTTCTCTTTTGTTTATATAATCTATTTAGATTTAAAGCAACTACAAGCACTTTTTAAACTGATGATGAAACAGTCTGGATTTAATGCTGATGCCTCTATAACTGTAGCAGCTCTGTATATAGATATGAAGAGCTCAATCTAAGCTACTCACACTGATTTATAGTTTCTGGTGATTATGGTAAATGGTAAATGAAGAGCACTTATATAGCGCTGTTATCCAAAGTGCTTTACACTCATTCACACACACATTCATACTGGTGGCTGACCATTGGGGATTCATTCACACACTGATGAACGCAGCATCAGGAGCAGTTTGGGGTTCAGTATCTGGCTCAAGGATACTGCCACATGTAGCTGCCATGGTCGGGGATCGAACCACTGACCTTCCAATCAGCATGTGACCGCTCTACCAACCGCCCCCATACACTAATGAAAACATAATTATGAATATATTCTATTTCTGACAATAGATCCCCCTAAATCCTACACACAGGTCCTTTAAATCAGTAGTCCTCAACCTTTTTGAGATGCGACCCCCAATTTAACATGCATGTTGTCCGCGACCCCCACTCACTGAACACAATCTCACACGCACAGTTCAGATCACCCAAAAAAGAAACAAAATGACCACAAAAAGACACAAAATGACTAAAAAAAGACACAAAATGACCAAAAAAAGGAAACAAAATGACCAAAAAAGACAAACTGACCACAAAATTATCCAAAAAAGACACAAAATGACCAGAAAAGACACAAAATGACCACAAAAAGACAAAATGACTAAAAAAAGACACAAAATGACAAAAAAAAGGAAACAAAATGACCAAAAAAGACAAACTGACCACAAAATTATCCAAAAAAGACACAAAATGACCAGAAAAGACACAAAATGACAAAAAAATACATAAAATGACTAAAAAAATACACAAAATCACCAAAAAGGACAGAAAATGACCAAAAAACCCAACAGATTGACCAAAAAAGACACAAAAGGACCAAAAAAAGGAAACAAAATGACCATAAAAAGGAAACAAAATGACCAAAAAAGACACAAATTGACCACAAAACTCACCTGACCCTCGGCTCCAGCCAGTCTTCACCTGGACCTCATACTTGAAGAGTCCGTCCTGGCCGCAGAGTGGAACCACGCCGGCCCGCCGTAGATCCAGCTGGTCCAGCTTGTGCAAGATGGCCGCTGCCACTACGTAGCTTAATAACCCCAACACACACACCAAGAGCACCACCAGGCTGGGGGCACCAGAACGCTCCTGAGGGACAAAAACACGCTTCAAAGTGAGTATTTATCACACAAATCTACACCACACGGGTTAGTTTTGCAGATACTGACCGGCACGTGGAAGCTGATGGCGTTGACGGGGACGAACAGGCCTGCAGCGAACGCCGTGAGGTGTTTGGTGCTGCAGACCGCCCTGCTGGCCGTGGTCGCCGCCAGCGGCACCATGCCGTCAGTCCGCCATTGCTTCTCACTCTCACTGAAGTACTGACACAGAGAGGCAAACACTCCGACCTCGAGATGAACGCCTGCAGGCTGAGCGCCGGGGCTGCAGGGCGTGCTCACGTTGATAAAGTAGTCCAGAGTCGTGTCATATGACCTGAGGACACAGGACACAGTCAGTTGGTTTTGATTTGATTGTACAGAAACTAAATGAAGTGACTTTAGTGACTCCAGTTGACATAAACAATTCTATATATACACTACTGGTCAAAAGTTTTAGAACACTCCAACTTTTCCAGAATTTAATTGGAAATGATGCAGTTTAATGTCTCAGTGTACTCTGAAATTAATGCACATTTGCAACATTTAAAATTCTTGATTGAGCATGATAGTGTTTTGAAAGTAAAAAAAAGATTCAAAATCACATTTTATGTTGGACTAAAGGACTAAAAAAAGACACAAAATGACAAAAAAAAAGACACAAAATGACAACAAAAGACACCAAAAGACACAAAATGACTAAAAAAAGACACAAAATGACCAAAAAAAGACACAAAATGACCAAAAAAGACACAAAATGACAACAAAAGACACCAAAAGACACAAAATGACTAAAAAAAGAAACAAAATGACAAAAAAAGACACAAAATGACAACAAAAGACACAAAATGACTAAAAAAAGAAACAAAATGACAAAAAAGACACAAAATGACCAAAAAAAAAGACACAAAATGACGCAAAATGACTAAAAAGACACAAAATGACCAAAAAAAGACACAAAATGACAACAAAAGACGCAAAATGACTAAAAAAAGACACAAAATGACCAAAAAAAGACACAAAATTACCAAAAAAAAACACAAAATGACGCAAAATGACTAAAAAGACACAAAATGACCAAAAAAAGACACAAAATGACCAAAAAAGACACAAAATGACAACAAAAGAAACAAAATGACCAAAAAAAAAGACACAAAATGACCAAAAAAAGACACAAAATGACAACAAAAGACACCAAAAGACACAAAATGACAAAAAAAAGAAACAAAATGACAAAAAAAAGAAACAAAATGACCAAAAAAAGACACAAAATGACCAAAAAAAGACACAAAATGACAAAAAAAGACACAAAATGACCAAAAAAAGACACCAAAAGACACAAAATGACTAAAAAAAGAAACAAAATGACCAAAAAAGACACAAAATGACAACAAAAGACACCAAAAGACACAAAATGACTAAAAAAAGAAACAAAATGACCAAAAAAAGACACAAAATGACTAAAAAAAAGACACAAAATGACTAAAAAAAGACACAAAATGACCAAAAAAAGACACAAAATGACTTACAAAGACATGAAAAGAATTCAAAAATGGACAAAATAGCCCAAGACTCCATAGAGTTAAGTTGTTAACCCATTTCTTGTTCCCTGAAAAAGGCCTACTTGTATAATTCTGAAATGTACATTATTTTCCAGTTTTGGTTAAGCTTACCTTTTTTTATTTACCTCTGGCAGTTCACCACTTACCTTTGGACCCTTTCAAGCTGTTCATTTGACTTGAACTGCTTGAATTTCAATTAAAAACTGGAAAAATTGGGGTGTTCTAAAACTTTTGACCGGTAGTGTAGTTAGAAGACACAAAGTCTTACTCTGGCGACAGGAAGAAGGTGTACTTCCTGTGGTCCGGGTCGTGACCCCTGGTCATACTGGACGTGATACGTTTTATTTCTGTGTAGTTGAACTCGTTGGGTCTCTCATGTGAATGGAGGTAGGCTGTGATGTACGGCTCCTCCACATGTTTCTCTCTTTTATACTTCTCTCTGGCATCTGAAGAAGATAAAATAATGATAAAGAAAATAATGAGAAGAATGAAACTGGGTCAGTGCAATCACACACATAGTTATATATAACTACATATATATAACTATATATAATAATATACTATATATAATAAAAACACTCTAACACAATATATATTATCAAAACACTGACCAGAAAAGACACAAAATGACCAAAAAATACATAAAATGACAAAAAAATACATAAAATGACAAAAAAAATACACAAAATCACCAAAAAGGACAGAAAATGACCAAAAAAAAGACACAAAATTACCAAAAAAAGGAAACAAAATTACCAAAAAAGACAAACTGACCACAAAATTATCCAAAAAAAGACACAAATTGACCAAAAAAGACACAAAAGGACAAAAAAAAGGAAACAAAATGACCAAAAAAGACACAAATTGACCACAAAATTGACCACACTCCTATTGCCAAATGAAAAAAAAACAGGCAGGTATACAATTAAAAACGTGAGTTCAGTGAATCCCTTTTAACCTCTTTGTGTCTGTCATGTTGATGTACTGACAGTAAATTATCTCCCTGTTTGGTCCAGATAATAACCTTTAATAACCTTATGTTCAAAACTCCAACAGCCTCTCTCATGCCAAAACAACACAGAATATTTTTTATTGATCCCCAAGAGATGGAAGCAGCAACACAGCATCTTCTACAGATTACAACGGTACAAACAATGAAAGAAAGAATAATAAAAAGTGAAGAGGCAGCAAGAGATCAATTTTTTTTATGATGCAGTCCAATAAACAATACTGCTAATCCATTTCAGAGATAATCAGGGGCAGAGGTGAGCTATTTGTGTCTCAAGGTGTCTCAACAGACTTTCAATTTAATTTGTTTTCTGGCACGAAAAAACGATCCCATTGTTACGATCAGGTGTTGAATCTTAAAGATCAGCAGATTATTGGTGCTGTGCCCTGAAAACTGACACATTTTCAAGCGTATTTGTAAAAGAGGCTACATGGTATCAAGCGTGGTATTAAATTGTTTTGGGAGTAGGCCAAGGAGTAATTGGTTTGACACTGAAATGAGAATCTCTGCTCCACTTCTGACTGCCAGTGGAGTGGTGCAGTGGTGACTGTGCAGCTGCAGGCTAATGCTAAGCTACGCTACGCTAGCTGCTCTTTGAAGCTGTTTCTTTTCCTTTTGATGTACACAAGTTGGCAGAGGCAAAGGTGGGAGTCGCTGATCCTGCTTCTGATTTCAATGAAGCTCATTTCCATCAATTTTTCAATTCAGAAGAATAAGTTGTGTATGTAAATTCCTCCAAACCTCAAACTTCAGGGGCAAAAATACACCATAAAACTATAATTTGTTAGCTTTACCAATGGTTTTGTTCTTTGTATTATAACCAGAGGTGGGTAGTAACGCGCTACATTTACTCCGTTACAAATACTTGAGTAACTTTTTGGATAAATTGTAATTTTAGGAGTAGTTTTTTTGGACCAAAGTTTTACTTTTACTTGAGTATATATTTGAAGAAGGAACGGTACTTTTACGCCGTTCTATTTGGCTACGTGATGGTAGTTACTATTTTTATTTTTTATCTTTTTTTTTTTTTATTATTACATGCGAGATCTATTTCTACGTCTTCAGCTTTCAACCAATAAAAAACATTAGAAAATGATCTTGCCAATCAAATGCAGCTACTTGGGTCAGATGACAAGTGTTGTCATGTTGGTCGTAGCCATAGCAACAGTGAACGCGCAAAAAAAAAAAGTGACATCCCATTCTTAATCCATAGGGTTTAATGCAACTTATGGCAATATATTGTATCTTTAGTTTGAAGATTGCTGTTTTATATGTTGTTTGCTACTTTTTTATACCGTTTGTGTTGCTTTCAAAAATAAATCCGGAGAAAACGCAGTACTTGTACTCTTGAGTAGTCTTTTCACTGCATACTTTTTTACTTTTACTTGAGTAATTATAATCTTAAGTAACAGTACTTTTACTTGAGTACATTTTCTGGCTACTCTGCCCACCTCTGATTATAACATTAAATGCTGCTTGTGTGTGCTCACCGTCCAGAGAGGTGAAGTTGAGCTGAACAAACAGCCCGGCCTGCCGGTTGCTGTTCCCGGTGCTGACCCTGACGATGACGGAGTCACACTGGCTGATGTTGGCGGCTCCGGCTGTGGGGACGCCACCGCCACCAGAGGCCTCGGGACCTGCTTCTGCTCCGCTGCTTCCATTGTTAACAGCTACAGTGATGGCGAGACTGTCGTCCAGGCCGGAGATGGGAATCTGGGTGCCGTTTTCAGTGCGGAACTCCATGGAAGCCACCTCGGTAGAGACGGTGTAGTTGGCCACGTAGTTGAAGGGGAACGGGTTGGACTCCACCTGGAGAGGGACAGAAATCATGAGAAGAGGTTCATAGTGGGAAACTCACATCTGATGGACTTATAGGCTCATATATACATATATACTGGGAATGCAAGGATGTGAAGCTTTTTTGGGGTGAGGTTTGTTCTACTTTATCTAATGTACTGGAAGTCACTGTACCATGTTCTCCTATGGTGCTACTCCTGAATGATACCACCTCATTACAATTGACATACCAGACTGGATTACTGTAATTCATTGTTGCACCGCCTGCAGCTGGTTCAGAATGCAGCTGCCCGTCTCCTTACTGGCACACGCAAACGTGACCACATTACACCTGTCCTTGCTTCGCTACACTGGCTCCCGGTTGCTTTTAGAATAGATTTTAAAATGTTATTGTTTGTTTTTAAAGCTCTTAATGGCCTAGACCAGATTAAAAACCCCTAAAACCAGACTCAAAACCCCTAAAACCAGACTCAAAACCAAAGGTGACCGAGCCTTTGTGGCTCTGGAATAAACTGCCCTGGCACATCCCATCTGCAGGATCTTTTGAAGTTTTTAAATCCTCCTTAAAAACACACTTTTTCTCCCTGGCTTTTAATCAAGTTTAAGTGGACATCTTGCAATAACAAAATTTTATTTACATTTTTTTATTTATTTTATTATATTTTTAATTTATTTTATTCTATTGTTGCACTGTGTTTATGTATTTTAGTATCTTAGTTTTTACCGTATTTCCTGTAACTGTGATATCTGTACAGCACTTTGGTCAACCCCGGTTGTTTTAAATGTGCTCTATAAATAAAGTTTGACTTGACTTGACATGCTGGAAAAGACATATTCTCCTAACGGGCATCACTGCTGCCAAAAAGATGCTGTCTTTACGCTGGAAACCTCCACATACAGTTACCAAAGCCCACTGGATTAACACATGCATTGACATAATAAATATGGAGCTTTCAGTGGCGAGAATGCACGGTGCTGGAGCTGATACTATTCTAGCATGGCAAACAATGGCAGATAAGATCAAGGAATTACTGTAATCAATATTTTTATTTGCATTACTTGAACGTGGTCTCTCATGTCCTGTAAGAGTTTTATAGAGATCCAAATTGGGGGGGTGGGGGGTCGTCGCCTGGTCCCTTTTTATTTTTAATTTTAATTTTTCCTATTTTTCCTTTTCCATTATTATTATTACTATTGTTTTCAATTTGATTGTAATGTAACTTTTAATTTTATTGGACTGCTGTACTTGTTCTGTCTTTAAAAGCAATAAAAAAGTTGTTCACAAAAAAAGAAGAGGTGCATAGTGGAAAACTCAGATCTTGATGAAAAAGGCATAAAGACATGAACATAACTTATTTCTTATTTCTGTGTGTACTGATGATGAGAGCTTTTGTCTTGCCAAGTTCTTGAACAGCGATCACAGAGTTTAGTACTGGACTGAGTAGTTTCCATCATGTTACCTGAAACAGAAGCTGCATGATGCTGTTTCCTGCAGCAGCTCTGCCAAGACTGTAGTTGAATGCTCGGGGGATGGAAAAGCGTTTGCACTCTGGAAATATAAAAGAGAAGAAGAGAGAGGAGGGAAGATTAAACACTGATATATGAGTCTTTCTTCACTTTCCTGTTTATAATGTACAATTCCCTGTAGTTATAGGGATAAAAGTTACCGCCTACAGAATCTGAAAACGTTCAGCCCCTGAGACATTCAATACACAAGCCCACCTGGACTGGTGTTGCCATGGTAGCAGAGCAGACTCTGGGGGTCCGCCAGCTTTCCCGTGGCGGCGATCTCGGCTCCCCTCAGCACCAGCGGCTCCTCGTTCAGCACTCGGGCGTGCATGAGGATCCGCATGAGGACGGAGGACAGGCTGTAGGCCTTGGCCGCCACTCGCAGAGGGTGGGGCTCCTGGGAGGAGGGAGAGGGGTCTAACAGGGGGCCTCCCTGGTCCTCACTGGAGGAGGAGAAAGAGGAGGCTGAGGGGGGGGAAGGGGAGTCCAAGTAGGCAGGCTGGATGTAAGACTGGGAGGTGGACTGGCTGACCTGGTGGATCAGATCACCTGGAGGGAGAGACGAGATGGTGTTAACAGATACTCTGTTTGCAGCTGTATCTGTAGCTGCACATACATAATCCTAAATAAACCCATCATGTCAACTTTTTATGGCAGCTATTGTTTATTGCAGCTGTTCTCAACCTTGGGGTCGGGACCCCAATTGGGGTCGCAAGATGATTTCTGGGGGTCACCAAATCATTTTAGAAGTCAGCTCTGTCTCCACTGTGTTAAAGTGTTCATGTGTTCATGTGTTTTAGTCTTTTAGTCTTTTTGGTCACTTAATTTCTGTTTTTTGTTATTTTGTGTGTTTTTTTTGTCATTTTGTGTGTTTTTTTGATCATGTTGTGGTCAATTTGTGTCTTTTTTGGTCATTTTGTGGTCAATTTGTGTCTTTTTTGGTCATTTTGTGTCTTCTTTGATTATTTTGTGGTCATTTTGTGTCTTTTTTTGGTCATTTTGTTTCCTTTTTTGGTAATTTTGTGTCTTTTTTGGTCATTTTGTGTCTTTTTAGGTCATTTTGTGTCTTTTTTTTATCATTTTGTGGTCAATTTGTGTCTTTTTTGGTCATTTTGTGTCTTTTTTTTATCATTTTGTGGTCAATTTGTGTCTTTTTTGGTCATTTTGTTTCCTTTTTTTGGTCATTTTGTGTCTTTTTTTGGTCTTTTTGTTTCTTTTTTGGGTCATTTTGTGTCTTTTTTTGGTCTTTTTGTTTCTTTTTTGGGTCATTTTGTGTCTTTTTTGAACAGGGAGATAATTTACTGTCAGTACATCAACATGACAGACACAAAGAGGCTAAATGGGATTCACTGAACTCACGTTTTTAATTGTATACCTGCCTGTTTTTTTTTCATTTGGCAATAGGAGTGTGGTCAATTTTGTGGTCATTTTGTGTCTTTTTTGATCATTTTGTTTCCTTTTTTTGGTCATTTTGTTTCTTTTTTGGGTGATCTGAACTGTGTGTGTGAGATTGTGTTCAGTGAGCGGGGGTCACGGACAACATGCATGTTAAATTGGGGGTCGCGACTCAAAAAGGTTGAGAACTACTGGTTTATTGGTCTCCTTTGATAGACCAAGTACGTGATTCCGTCAGAAGCAACAGCATTAACAAGTCACGGCCCTCCAGTTAGCAGTAAACATGATTCATGTTGCTAGCTCCTGATGGATGTTACAGAGTTCTTCCTCTCTCTCACCCATGATGTTGAGGATGTGGTCAGCTATCTCGGTGGGGGTGACGGTGCCCTGCTTGGTGTCAGTCTGCAGGATCTTCAGCATGGACTCCAGCTTGTTCAGCGTGCTGTTCTGACACTCCTCACAGATGAACTCTCGACTCACCGCCTGGAAAACACACACACAACTCATCATTTGTTTGCTTTCTTGACTGTTTCCTTCTTCTTTTCCTTTCACCCTTTTAAATAAAAACCCTGCTGACCGTGCACTGAGCCAGAGCAGCCGAGGTCTGCTGGATGTCGCTGACGGTGATCAGGTCCAGAGCCGTCAGCGCTCTGGTGATGTTGCTGCGGACCCGGACCCGATAGCTGCGTTCATCCCGGGACACCCGCACCGTCTCCCTGGTCTGCTCGTACTGGAGGAAGGTAGATGCAGATATAAGTATGCTGCATGTTTTATCAACTGATCAATATTTGGAGGGATAAATGCTTTATTGCAGAGGTGTCAAACTCAAAATTTGGCCCACAGTATAAAATTATACTGTTTAGTTATTCAATTTAAAAATGTAATCAAAGTAAAGTTTTTTTTACCCTAAAGAAAAGTTTCTGTCCTGTCAACTGTGTTACTTGATAGTTTTAAGTTATAAATGTATTAAATGTTGGCTGAACTGTAACATAAATTATGTGGGTTATCATTAGTGAGGGGAGTCATAAATAAGGTCATTTAATAAACTTGAAATCCAGTGTAATATGGATTTATGCAGAAAAATATATTCAACCGTGATGATAGCATCCAATAAAAAGATCATTATCAAGCTCAGGATTAATATTTTGAAATTAGTAGACAGCCAACATCAAAACCCCTCGTAAAAAGACTGAAATACTTTCAAAATAATGTTTTTTAAAATGTGTGCTACTTAATTTATGTTTTATCTGAAACAACATTTGTCCGTAACACAGTTGACAATTTAAGGAATCAAATATGTATTTTTATTAGAATATTTTAAATGTCATTCGAGCTTAAGCATGGCAATTGATGAATTTAGCACATTAAGGGGGTATATTATGGAAACAAGTAGTTTATTTATCAAAAAAAGATACTGGATTTTCCACCTTATGGTTGATATGAAATGTACCCCAAATTATAGAATGACCCAATTATATTTGGCCCGCAAGGAAATACCAAATGCCAACCAGAGCTGGCCCGCCGGTATTATACAGCGCAAATAATACTACAAATCCCAGAATGCTCTGCTGGTGTTCTGGCTTGAACACAGTAGATCAGTGTGGAGCAAACTGAGCAACAATTAAAGTTGTCTTTATGCACTTTTTCTTGCTAGTCCAAGGCTTGAATGGCTGCACATTCATTGAAGGATATTATTATTAGTCATTTGGTTTATTATTGTTATTTTATTCTCACATTTATTTTTAGCCTGTGGAAAAAGATTACTGTTAAATTTAAATTTAAAGAAGGCCGCATATAAAATAAAGGGACATTTTTATTTGAATTTTATTTAAGAAATGAATGCCATTGATGTGTTTGTTTGTTTTATTTGATATTCGATTTTGCATGTTTGCAATATTAAGTTATATCAAGCTTTGCTTGTTCCATTTCGTTTGAACTTGTTTAGGTCAATTTTTTCAATTAATATCAATGTTGGCCCGCGACTTTGTCCAAGTTTTACATTTTGTCCCACTGTGTATTTGAGTTTGACCCCCCTGGTTTATTGGCTGTTGTGTGTCTTCTCCTACCTCGTTCAGGACGGTAATGAGAGCCAACGATAACTCTCGGACCCTCTGGGAGTCTCCCTGCTCCAGCAGCTTTTTGAGTTTGCTGTCTGTCAGTTCAGACAGCCAATGGGGAAGGCTGTTATACTCAGGGGGCGGATCTGGCAGCACGACTTCGATGGACCTGGAGACAAAAACAAAACAAAAAGCATTGTGACTGGACTTGGATGTGTTTCTCCAGAGCTGACAGTGTGATCAATTATTTGTGTTACCTAAGGCAAACTCCAATAACTGTACAGACTTAAAAACAACTACAGATCCCACAGTTCTCTCAATCTGTCAGCATGTTTTCACCTGTGCTCTATCACTCTATTCACCCTTTTTTTTAAGGTCAGTTCCTGTAAAATATAACATCAGAACTACTACTACTACTTCTGATTTCTGATTTCTGGACCCAGCAAGAGGCGTTCAGAAAAAATAAACAGGAATCTTCTCAGTGATGTTCTCGTTTGCTTATGTAGGTCATGTAGAAACATCAGTATTGAATTGAGACTGTTTCATAACCAGTTAAAAAACTCCTTGTAGCTGTTTTAACTTATTTTGTCTGACATTCATACACTGAAACAAGTTAGACCAAGATCCAACTTTGGAGACATATAACAATTTTACTATTTTCTAGCTATGACAGGAGTGGCTGCTCCAGCCTATAATAGTCTTGCAATGGATCTGAGAGAAGCTCACTGTTCAACACACTGTGAAAGAGTGTGAACAAAACAGAACAAGACCTTGGAGATGGCAGGGATTTATAACACTGCTCAGAAAGAATCTTCAGTAACACACCGGCTTAGTAAACTTGTGATTTAAACTTGAAAAGAAAAACAGAGTTTAACCCTATAAAGCCTGAACCATTAAATAATTGCCAGATTTTTTTTTTTTTGTTAAACTTGAGTGTTTATTGAACCTGCTGACAGATAATTAAAAAAAAAAAATCCAAAAACAATAGGGATATATGATTCTAATTTGTATCATATTTGATACATCAGTTCTTTTTGTGCAATTTGTTGCTCACAGTTTGTTTTTCTTGAACTAACAAAAACATATAAAACCCAACATTTTTAACCTTTTAAGGCTTTACTTTCTTTTAACATTTTCCTCAAACATGCAAAATATTTTTTTCCATATAACACAACATCATACATCTGCTGATATGAAGTTTCCACGCAGCAATGACTGATCCACCAGTGGAACCAGCATATAATTTTTGCTATATCTTGTATTTTTGTGCAATTTGTTGCTCAGTTGTTGTTTTTTTCAACACATGTCAGGTTTTTCAGGAAGAAAATATCACACTGATGATGTATAGGTCTCAAAAACTTGTGTATCAAATATGATACACTTGGCTTTATAGGGTTAAGGAGTGAGTTACTTGTTGAGAGCAGTGATGGCGGCTCCCTGGTGGTCCTCCACCGTGATGGATACGGCGACGCGGTGGTGGGCTGAGCTGAAGCCTGGAGGCAGGAAGGCCGAGTGCTCCGGGCTGCTGCCTTTATACACACAGAAGTCCTCGCAGTAGTCTCTGCAGCGTGTCACCAGCAAACTGTACAGCAGAGGAGTCTCTGAGACCCCGAGATCCGTGTAGCCTGGAGGCAAGGAAGTGGGAAACAAAGAGAGAAAACAGCAGAAGAATAGATTATGATCTGGGTAAATACGTGATGAGGAATGGAGGGGGAAATGCAGTTTTTACCTCCTGCAATTGCACTTTATAATGACTCCCCTTTTAGTAAGGACAGAAGAATATTTATTTAATATTTATTTAAATTTTAGCTTAGCTGCTTATACTGTATTTACCAAACTGTATTTCTGCACATGTTTTTTGCAGAAGAATATTTATTTAATATTTATTTAAATTGTAGCTTAGCTGCTTATACTGTATTTACCAAATTGTATTTTTGCACATGTTTTTTGCACATATATATTTGCACACATGTTTATGTATTTACACACCTGTATATTTGCACACTTGTAACTGTTATCTATGAGTAACAGCTACTAATGCACATGGACCATCCATTCCACTTCCTCTATACTAGGCTATGTATTGTGGGCTCTTGTTATGTTCTGTATAGGTGGAATATGTATGTATACATGTGTTGTGTTGTGTGAATGTTGGCTGCTGGAACACCTAAATTTCTCTCCTGGGATGAATAAAGTATTTCTTATCTTATCTTATTTCTTAAATGTGCCAATTAGACAGGACAGATTTTACAAAATCAAACACGAAGGGAGAGGATAGTGTAGTGGCAGATTCAGACAGCTCAATGCCCCGAGGTCAGATTAGACAACCTGTCAACAATACACCAAACTCTTCCCCAAGCTCTGAGACTCAAAAATGATAGATAGAATCAAAAGTAGCGGGAGATTCGTTCAGAGGTTCTTGCAGCAGAGTTCCCTGGTTGCAACCATTAACAGCTTTAAAACATCAGTTTATATGTCGTGATTGTCTGACATAGAACTTTTTGGAGTGTGAGTGAGGCTATCAGGCATTTATTTGGCTTGTTTTCATCCGTGGGGAACTAACATTTTTGGTGGTGTTAGCATTTTTACCTCACGTTACCTTATATGGGCACTAAGACTTCCTGTGTTTTCTTCCTAATACTAGATGAGAGTTAGGTTCATTTTTCTTTAAGAACAATCACTCTTTTAATTATTATAACCATCAAAAACATCCTTTTACAAGTTTTCCAACAAGATTGTATCTCACTTTACTCCGACATTACTTCTGTCTTCAGTGATCGCTCGCTGTATCTCAGGTTACAGCTCTCAGTGTGACACAACACAACACAAGTCAAGAATGATCATTACTGCTTTTTGCCTTATTAATAACACATTCTATTGGATTAAATGCATACAAAATTTAATAATCTCAATTTTTTTTGATGATTTTGCTATTTTTTTTAAACATTTTTTTATTTATGATCAAGGTCTAGTCCAGGGGTCGGCAACTTTTACTAACAAAAGAGCCACCGTTGGCCTAAAAAAGGAGAAAAAAATGTCCGAATGGAGCCACAAACTTTTTTTCTGCCTTACAATGAAGATTAATCAGCCTAGCAGCATCACTAATAGGTCATAATGAATGAGAATTTCTTAAAATGATTTTATTTGTTGGTAAAAATTTAGAGTTTAAGGCACCGAGCTGTAGACTTTCGTAAGCTATGCTGCACATTTTAGTTGACTAAAACATTTTTTAAACGTTGTATATAAGCGATACATCTTTACAACTGAAGGAAACAAATTTCTTTGGGCCTACACCACCTACGAACATTAAAATTTGAATAAATAACCTATTAATTTCTTTTAATTTTATTGTCACAGCCACAGGGAGCCACTGCAAATGGCCTGAAGAGCCACATGTGGCTCCGGAGCCTCAGGTTGTCTTCCCCTGGTCTAGTCAAACCATCTCTAGACCTGGCAGATTTAATTGTTTTCCTCTTTTTTTAAGAAATAATTTATCATTTTGAGATGTTTTCAGAGTTTTATATTATTTTCTGCGAGGCCACACCTCCTGTCTTCCTACCTGAGCAGTTGAAGTGGACCCGGTCCAGCAGTGTTCGTATCCTCCAGCCGTCTCCGTCTCCGTCCCCGTAATCCGTCCCCGCCTCCCCTCCCACTCTCAGGTGGCACTCCCCGCCAGCCGGGGGCATGTTGCGGTGCAGCGTGATGGAGGCGGCGCCTTCCCCGTCCAGCGTGCCGTCTGTCACGTGCAGCGTGAAGTTGTAAGAGTCTTTGTGGCGCAGCACGCCCTGCCGCAGCACCAGGTTCATCCCGTCACTTCCTGTGGTGGTGGTGTTGGCGTCCAGGACCAGAGTCTCGTTCTGCAGCGTCATGGCCGTCCAGCGCTGAGAGGCAGAGAGACCAAGATTTACTAAAAGCAAGCTACGTTTGGCGATTATATTTAATCATAAAGGTATTAATATATTAAATAAGCAACAATGGGCCAGCCTAAAAGCTTCAATTCAAGGTTGAGAGAGTTTTTGTTAACTCTGACTGGAAAAAACTGTTTCCCTTACTGTGTTTGGTTTGATAAAAAATAACTGTAGAGTGCCAGTTATGAAACCAGGTTATAGCTGTCCCAGCTTAATGCTTTTACTGTGTTTTTTCTGCACACTGCAAATAATTTGTGTCTTACCATGATAAAAAAAAACTTGGAAGTGTTAGATAGTTAGATAATTTATCTTGTTTTAACAGTTAATTTGTTATTTTAAGTGTTCAACATGCTTATTTCTAGATTTAACAATCTTAATTCAAGAAATCTTGTCAAGAGAAATTATCTGTCCATGCA